>NC_092107.1:50214702-50339702 GCF_045679555.1 Salvelinus alpinus | reverse complement strand
ACAGGATACTACCCTCCACAACATAACCTTCCCTATGTCACCAGGACATATACAGAATACTACCCTCTACAACATAACCTTCCCTATGTCACCAGGACATATACAGGATACTACCCTCCACAACGCTATGTCACCAGGACATATACAGGATACTACCCTCTACAACATAACCTTCACTATGTCACCAGGACATATACAGGATACTACCCTCCACAACACTATGTCACCAGGACATATAATGGATACTACCCTCCTCAACACTATGTCACCAGGACATATACAGGATGCTACCCTCCATAACACTATGTCACCAGGACATATACAGGATATTACCCTCCACAACACTATGTCACCAGGACATATACAGGATACTACCCTCTACAACATAACCTTCACTATGTCACCAGGACATACAGTGAGGGAAAAAAGTATTTGATCCCCTGCTGATTTTGTACGTTTGCCCACTGACAAAGAAATGATCAGTCTATAATTTTAATGGTAGGTTTATTTGAACAGTGAGAGACAGAATATCAACAAAAAAATCCAGAAAAACGCATGTCAAAAATGTTATGAATTGATTTTTGAATTTTAATGAGGGAAATAAGTATTTGACCCCTCTGCAAAACATGACTTAGTACTTGGTGGCAAAACCCTTGTTGGCAATCACAGAGGTCAGACGTTTCTTGTAGTTGGCCACCAGGTTTGCACACATCTCAGGAGGGATTTTGTCCCACTCCTCTTTGCAGATCTTCTTCAAGTCATTAAGGTTTCGAGGCTGACGTTTGGCAACTCGAACCTTCAGCTCCCTCCACAGATTTTCTATGGGATTAAGGTCTGGAGACTGGCTAGGCCACTCCAGGACCTTAATGTGCTTCTTCTTGAGCCACTCCTTTGTTGCCTTGGCCGTGTGTTTTGGGTCATTGTCATGCTGGAATACCCATCCACGACCCATTTTCAATACCCTGGCTGAGGGAAGGAGGTTTTCACCCAAGATTTGACGGTACATGGCCCCGTCCATCGTCCCTTTGATGCGGTGAAGTTGTCCTGTCCCTTTAGCAGAAAAACACCCCCAAAGCATAATGTTTCCACCTCCATGTTTGACGGTGGGGATGGTTTCTTGGGGTCATAGGCAGCATTCCTCCTCCTCCAAACACGGCAAGTTGGGTTGATGCCAAAGAACTCCATTTTGGTCTCATCTGACCACAACACGTTCACCCAGTTGTCCTCTGAATCATTCAGATGTTCATTGGCAAACTTCAGACGGGCATGTATATGTGCTTTCTTGAGCAGGGGGACCTTGCGGGCGCTGCAGGATTTCAGTCCTTCACGGCATAGTGTGTTACCAATTGTTTTCTTGATGACTATGGTCCCAGCTGCCTTGAGATCATTGACAAGATCCTCCTGTGTAGTTCTGGGCTGATTCCTCACCGTTCTCATGATCATTGCAACTCCACGAGGTGAGATCTTGCATGGAGCCCCAGGCTGAGGGAGATTGACAGTTCTTTTGTGTTTCTTCCATTTGCGAATAATCACAGAAACTGTTGTCACCTTCTCACCAAGCTGCTTGGCGATGGTCTTGTAGCCCATTCCAGCCTTGTGTAGGTCTACAATCTTGTCCCTGACATCCTTGGAGAGCTCTTTGGTCTTGGCCATGGTGGAGAGTTTGGAATCTGATTGATTGATTGCTTCTGTGGACAAGTGTCTTTTATATAGGTAAGAAACTGAGATTAGGAGCACTCCCTTTAAGAGTGTGCTCCTAATCTCCGTTCGTTACCTGTATGAAAGACACCTGGGAGCCAGAAATCTTTTTGATTGAGAAGGGGTCAAATACTTATTTCCCTCAATAAAATGCAAATCAATTTATAACATTTTTGACATGCGTTTTTCTGGATTTTTTTGTTGATATTCTGTCTCTCACTGTTCAAATAAACCTACCATTAAAATTATAGACTGATCATTTCTTTGTCAGTGGGCAAACGTACAAAATCAGCAGGGGATCAAATACTTTTTTCCCTCACTGTATACAGGATACTACCCTCCACAACACTATGTCACCAGGACATATACAGGATACTACCCTCCACAACATAACCTTCACTATGTCACCAGGACATATACAGGATACAACCCTCCACAACACTATGTCACCAGGACATATACAGGATACTACCCTCCACTATGTCACCAGGACATATACAGGATACTACCCTCCACAACATAACCTTCCCTATGTCACCAGGACATATACAGAATACTACCCTCTACAACATAACCTTCCCTATGTCACCAGGACATATACAGGATACTACCCTCCACAACACTATGTCACCAGGACATATACAGGATACTACCCTCCACAACATAACCTTCCCTATGTCACCAGGACATATACAGGATACTACCCTCTACAACATAACCTTCACTATGTCACCAGGACATATACAGGATACTACCCTCCACAACACTATGTCACCAGGACATATACAGGATACTACCCTCCACAACATAACCTTCACTATGTCACCAGGACATATACAGGATACAACCCTCCACAACACTATGTCACCAGGACATATACAGGATACTACCCTCCATTATGTCACCAGGACATATACAGGATACTACCCTCCACAACATAACCTTCCCTATGTCACCAGGACATATACAGAATACTACCCTCTACAACATAACCTTCCCTATGTCACCAGGACATATACAGGATACTACCCTCCACAACGCTATGTCACCAGGACATATACAGGATACTACCCTCCACAACACTATGTCACCAGGACAAATACAGGATACTACCCTCCACAACATAACCTTCACTATGTCACCAGGACATATACAGGATACTAACCTCCACAACATAACCTTCACTATGTCACCAGGACATATACAGGATACTACCCTCCACAACACTATGTCACCAGGACATATACAGAACACTACCCTCCACAACACGATGTCACCAGGACATATACAGGATACTACCCTCCACAACATAACCTTCACTATGTCACCAGGACATATACAGGATACTACCCTCCACAACACTATGTCACCAGGACATATACAGGATACTACCCTCCACAACATAACCTTCACTATGTCACCAGGACATATAGAGGAAACTACCCTCCACAACACGATGTCACCAGGACATATACAGGATACTACCCTCCACAACAAAACCTTCCCTATGTCACCAGGACATATACAGGATTCTACCCTCCACAACATAACCTTCACTATGTCACCAGGACATATACAGGATACTACTCTCCACAACATAACCTTCACTATGTCACCGGGACATATACAAGATACTACATATACAGGATGCTACCCTCCATTTTAACCCCTTTTTCTCCCCAATTTCGTGGTATCCAATTGTTAGTAGTTACAGTCTTGTCTCATTGGTGCAACTCCTGCACGGACTCGGGAGAGGCGAAGGTCGAGAGCACAAACACAACCCAACCAAGCCGCACTGCTTCTTAACACAGCGCGCATCCAACCCGGAAGTCAGCCGCACCCAGGTGTCGGAGGAAACACCGTACACCTAGCAACCTGGTCAGCGTGCACTGCGCCCGGTGCGCCACAGGAGTTGCTAGTGCGCGATGAGACAAGGACATCCCTACCGGCCAAACCCTCCCTAACCAGGACGACGCTGGGCCAATTGTGCGCCGCCCCATGGGCCTCCCGGTCGCGGCCGGCTGCGACAGAGCCTGGGCTCGAACCCAGAGTCTCTGGTGGCCCATGGCCACTGCTCCACCCGGGAGGCCCTAGAATCCACATACTTTAATGAAGACAACGTCTCTATCCTGGAAGGGGAAATCAATAATTTCCAGGCCCAGTCTGTGGCGACCTAAATGCCAGAACCGGACAAGAACCTGACACCCTCAGCACACAGGTGGACAAACACCTACCTGGAGGTGACAGCATTCACTCCCCCGTATGCCCCCCTAGGCACAACTACAACAACATAACCAACAAAAAACGGGTCACAACTCCTGTAGCTCTGTCGCACGCTGGGTCTGTACATAGTCAATGGTAGGCTTCAAGGGGACTCCTATGGTAGGTACACCTATAGCTCATCTCTTGGCAGTAGTACTGTAGACTACTTTATCACTGACCTCAACCCAGAGTGTCTCAGATCGTTCACAGTCAGCCCACTGACCCACCCATCAGATAACAGCAAAATCACAGATTACCTGATCAGAGCAATAACTCAATCATTTGGCATCAAAGCCAAAGGAACTGAATAATATTAAGAAATGCTATATATCAAATCAAATCAAATCAAATTTTATTAGTCACATACACATGGTTAGCAGATGTTAATGCGAGTGTAGCGAAATGCTTGTGCTTCTAGTTCCGACAATGCAGTAATAACCAACAAGTAATCTAACCTAACAATTCCACAACTACTACCTTATACACACAAGTGTAAAGGGATAAAGAATATGTACATAAAGATATATGAATGAGTGATGGTACAGAACGGCATAGGCAAGATGCAGTAGATGGTATAGAGTACGGTATATACATATGAGATGAGTACTGTAGGGTATGTAAACATAAAGTGGCATAGTTTAAAGTGGCTAGTGGTACATGTATTACATAAAGATGGCAAGATGCAGTAGATGATATAGAGTACAGTATATACATATGAGATGGGTAATGTAGGGTATGTAAACATTATATTAAGTGGCATTGTTTAAAGTGGCTAGTGGTACATTTTTACATAATTTCCATCAATTCCCATTTTTAAAGTGGCTGGAGTTGAGTCAGTATGTTGGCAGCGGCCGCTAAATGTTAGTGGTGGCTGTTTAACAGTCTGATGGCCTTGAGATAGAAGCTGTTTTTCAGTCTCTCGGTCCCTGCTTTGATGCACCTGTACTGACCTCGCCTTCTGGATGATAGCGGGGTGAACAGGCAGTGGCTTGGGTGGTTGTTGTCCTTGATGATCTTTATGGCCTTCCTGTGACATCGGGTGGTGTAGGTGTCCTGGAGGGCAGGTAGTTTGCCCCCGGTGATGCGTTCTGCAGACCTCACTACCCTCTGGAGAGCCTTACGGTTGTGGGCGGAGCAGTTGCCGTACCAGGCGGTGATACAGCCCGACAGGATGCTCTCGATTGTGCATCTGTAGAAGTTTGTGAGTGCTTTTGGTGACAAGCCGAATTTCTTCAGCCTCCTGAGGTTGAAGAGGCGCTGCTGCGCCTTCTTCACAACGCTGTCTGTGTGGGTGGACCAATTCAGTTTGTCCGTGATGTGTACACCGAGGAACTTAAAACTTTCCACCTTCTCCACTACTGACCCGTCGATGTGGATAGGGGGGTGCTCCCTCTGCTGTTTCCTGAAGTCCACAATCATCTCCTTTGTTTTGTTGACGTTGAGTGTGAGGTTATTTTCCTGACACCACACTCCGAGGGCCCTCACCTCCTCCCTGTAGGCCGTCTCGTCGTTGTTGGTAATCAAGCCTACCACTGTAGTGTCATCCGCAAACTTGATGATTGAGTTGGAGGCGTGCATGGCCACGCAGTCGTGGGTGAACAGGGAGTACAGGAGAGGGCTCAGAACGCACCCTTGTGTGGCCCCAGTGTTGAGGATCAGCGGGGTGGAGATGTTGTTACCTACCCTCACCACCTGGGGGCGGCCCGTCAGGAAGTCCAGGACCCAGTTGCACAGGGCGGGGTCGAGACCCAGGGTCTCGAGCTTGATGACGAGTTTGGAGGGCACTATGGTGTTAAATGCTGAGCTGTAATCGATGAACAGCATTCTCACATGGGTATTCCTCTTGTCCAGATGGGTTAGGGCAGTGTGCAGTGTGGTTGCGATTGCGTCGTCTGTGGACCTATTGGGTCGGTAAGCAAATTGGAGTGGGTCTAGGGTGTCCGGTAGGGTGGAGGTGATATGGTCCTTGACTAGTCTCTCAAAGCACTTCATGATGACGGAAGTGAGTGCTACGGGGCGGTAGTCGTTTAGCTCAGTTACCTTAGCTTTCTTGGGAACAGGAACAATGGTGGCCCTCTTGAAGCATGTGGGAACAGCAGACTGGGATAAGGATTGATTGAATATGTCCGTAAACACACCAGCCAGCTGGTCTGTGCATGCTCTGAGGACGCGGCTGGGAATGCCGTCTGGGCCTGCAGCCTTGCGAGGGTTAACACGTTTAAATGTTTTACTCACCTCGGCTGCAGTGAAGGAGAGCCCGCAGGTTTTGGTAGGGGGCCGTGTCAGTGGCACTGTATTGTCCTCAAAGCGGGCAAAAAAGTTGTTTAGCCTGTCTAGGAGCAAGACATCCTGGTCCGCGACGGGGCTGGTTTTCTTTTTGTAATCCGTGATTGACTGTAGACCCTGCCACATACCTCTTGTGTCTGAGCTGTTGAATTGCGACTCGATTTTGTCTCTGTACTGGGACTTAGCCTGTTTGATTGCCTTGCGGAGAGAATAGCTACACTGTTTGTATTCGGTCATGCTTCCGGTCACCTTGCCCTGGTTAAAAGCAGTGGTTCGCGCTTTCAGTTTCACGCGAATGCTGCCGTCAATCCACGGTTTCTGGTTTGGGAATGTTTTAATCGTTGCTGTGGGTACGACATCGTCAATGCACTTCCTAATGAACTCGCTCACCGAATCAGCATATTCGTCAATATTGTTGTTGGACGCAATGCGGAACATATTCCAATCCGCGTGATCGAAGCAGTCTTGAAGCGTGGATTCAGATTGGTCGGACCAGCGTTGAACAGACCTGAGCGCGGGAGCTTGTTGTTTTAGTTTCTGTTTGTAGGCTGGAATCAACAAAATGGAGTCGTGGTCAGCTTTTCCGAAAGGGGGGCGGGGGAGGGCCTTATATGCGTCGCGGAAATTAGTATAACAATGATCTAGGGTTTTTCCAGCCCTGGTAGCACAATCGATATGCTGATAGAATTTAGGGAGTTTTGTTTTTAGATTAGCCTTGTTAAAATCCCCAGCTACGATGAATGCAGCCTCAGGGTGTGTGGTTTCCAGTTTACAAAGAGTCAGATAAAGTTCGTTCAGGGCCATCGATGTGTCTGCTTGGGGGGGAATATATACGGCTGTGATTATGATCGAAGAGAATTCCCTTGGTAGATAATGCGGTCGACATTTGATTGTGAGGAGTTCTAGATCAGGTGAACAGAATGACTTGAGTTCCTGTGTGTTGTTATGATGATCACACCACGTCTCGTTAATCATAAGGCATACCCCCCCGCCCCTCTTCTTACCAGAAAGATGTTTGTTTCTGTCGGCGCGATGCATGAAGAAACCAGCTGGCTGCACCGACTCCGTTAGCGTCTCTTGAGTTAGCCATGTTTCCGTGAAGCAGAGCACGTTGCAATCCCTGATGTCTCTCTGGAATGCTACCCGTGCTCGGATTTCATCAACCTTATTGTCAAGAGACTGGACATTGGCGAGTAGTATGCTAGGGAGTGGAGCGCGATGTGCCCGTCTCCGAAGCCTGACCAGGAGACCGCCTCGTTTGCCCCTTTTACGGCGTCGCACAGGGTCGCCGGCTGGGATCAGATCCATTGTATTGGGTGGAAGGCAAAACACTGGATCCGTTTCGGGAAAGTCATATTCCTGGTAGGAACGATGATGAGTTGACGTTAATCGTATATTCAGTAGTTCCTCCCGACTGTATGTAATGAAACCTAAGATTACCTGGGGTACCGATGTAAGAAATAACACATAAAAAAACAAAATACTGCATATTTTCCAAGGAACGCGAAGCGAGGCGGCCATCTCTTTTTCGGCGCCGGAAGTATTCAAGTATTCAATATATGGAAGGAATGTAGTGTGGAAACCTACCAAAAAGAAATTAGGCAACAACAAATTCAATCTCTTTTTGACAACTTCCTGGACAAAACGTTCCACTGTAACAGTGAAGGTGTAAACTTGGCAGTAGAATATCTAAACAGTATATTTGACCTCTCAGCTTCCTTATCAAATCTAATACACTAATATATATAATATAATAATAAACAGAAAACCGAAGAAAATGTATATAGGTTAAAATGAACAACAACGACAAACGTTTTGATGAAGAATGCAAAAATCTAAGAAAGAAATTAAGAAACCTGTCCAACCGAAAACATAGAGACCCAGAAAACCTGAGTCTACTTCTTCACTATGGTGAATCACTAAAACAATACAGAAATACACTACGGAAAAAGAAGGAACAGCACGTCAGATATCAGCTCAATGTCATTTTTTTATTTTACCTTTATTTAACCAGGTAGGCAAGTTGAGAACAAGTTCTCATTTACAATTGCGACCTGGCCAAGATAAAGCAAAGCAATTCGACACAAAAGAACAACACAGAGTTACACACGAAGTAAAACAAACATACACAAATAAATAAGTCTATATACAATGTGAGCAAATGACGTGAGATAAGGGAGGTAAAGGCAAAAAAAGGCCATGGTGGCGAAGTAAATACAATATAGCAAGTAAAAACACTGGAATGGTTGGTTTGCAGTGGAAAAATGTGCAAAGTAAAGATAGAAATAATGGGGTGCAAAGGAGCAAAATAAATAAATAAATGCAGTAGGGAAAGAGGTAGTTGTTTGGGCTAAATTATAGATGGGCTATGTACAGGTGCAGTAATCTGTGAGCTGCTCTGACAGCTGGTGCTTAAAGCTAGAGAGGGAGATAAGTGTTTCCAGTTTCAGAGATTTTTGTAGTTCATTCCAGTCATTGGCAGCAGAGAACTGGAAGGAGAGGCGGCCAAAGGAAGAATTGGTTTTGGAGGTGACCAGAGAGATATACCTGCTGGAGCGCGTGCTACAGGTGGGTGCTGCTATGGTGACCAGCGAGCTGAGATAAGGGGGGACTTTACCTAGCAGGGTTTTGTAGATGACCTGGAGTCAGTGGGTTTGGCGACGAGTATGAAGCGAGGGCCAGCCAACGAGAGCGTACAGGTCGCAGTGGTGGGTAGTATATGGGGCGTTGGTGACAAAACGGATGGCACTGTGATAGACTGCATCCAATTTATTGAGTAGGGTATTGGAGGCTATTTTGTAAATGACATCGCCGAAGTCGAGGATCGGTAGGATGGTCAGTTTTACAAGGGTATGTTTGGCAGCATGAGTGAAAGATGCTTTGTTGCGAAATAGGAAGCCAATTCTAGATTTAACTTTGGATTGGAGATGTTTGATGTGAGTCTGGAAGGAGAGTTTACAGTCTAACCAGACACCTAGGTATTTGTAGTTGTCCACATATTTTAAGTCAGAACCGTCCAGAGTAGTGATGTTGGACGAGCGGGCAGGTGCAGGCAGCGATCGGTTGAAGAGCATGCATTTAGTTTTACTTGTATTTAAGAGCAAATGGAGACCACGGAAGGAGAGTTGTATGGCATTGAAGCTCGTCTGGAGGGTTGTTAACACAGTGTCCAAAGAAGGGCCAGAAGTATACAGAATGGTGTCGTCTGCGTAGAGGTGGATCAGAGACTCACCAGCAGCAAGAGCGACATCATTGATGTATACAGAGAAGAGAGTCGGTCCAAGAATTGAACCCTGTGGCACCCCCATAGAGACTGCCAGAGGCCCGGACAACAGGCCCTCTGATTTGACACACTGAACTCTATCAGAGAAGTAGTTGGTGAACCAGGCGAGGCAATCATTTGAGAAACCAAGGCTATCGAGTCTGCCGATGAGGATGTGGTGATTGACAGAGTCGATATCCTTGGCCAGGTCAATGAATACGGCTGCACAGTATTGTCTCTTATCGATGGCGGTTATGATATCGTTTAGGACCTTGAGCGTGGCTGAGGTGCACCCATAACCAGCTCTGAAACCAGATTGCATAGCGGAGAAGGTACAGTGGGATTCAAAATGGTCAGTGATCTGTTTGTTAACTTGGCTTTCGAATATTTTAGAAAGGCAGGGCAGGATGGATATAGGTCTATAACAGTTTGGGTCTAGAGTATCTCCCCCTTTGAACAGGGGGATGACCACGGCAGCTTTCCAATCTTTGAGGATCTCAGACAACACGAAAGAGCGGTTGAATAGGCTAGTAATAGGGGTTGCAACAATTTCAGCAGATAGTTTTAGAAAGAAAGGGTCCAGATTGTCTAGCCTAGCTGATTTGTAGGGATCCAGATTTTGTAGCTCTTTCAGAACATCAGCTGTCTGGATTTGGTGTCAAGGAGAAGGGGGGGGGGGGGGCTTGGGCAAGTTGCTGCAGGGGGTGCTGAGATGTTGGCCCCGGGTTGGGCTAGCCAGGTGGAATGCATGGCCAGCCGTAGAAAAATGCTTATAGAAACTATCGATTATCGTAGATTTATCGGTGGTGATAGTGTTTCCTATCCTCAGTGCAGTGGGCAGCTGGGAGGAGGTGATCTTATTCTCTATGGACTTTCTGGTTCCTGACTTCCCTGAAAAGTTGCATATCGCGGGGCTATTCGATGCTAATGCAGAACGCCACAGGATGTTCTTGTGCTCGTCAAGGGCAGTCAAGTCTGGGGTGAACCAAGAGCTATATCTGTTCTTAGTTCTACATTTTTTAAATGGGCCATGCTTATTTAAGATGGTAAGGAAAGCCCTTTTGAAGAGCAGCCAGGCATCCTCTACTGACAGGATGAGGTCAATATCCTTCCAAGATAACCGGGCCAGGTTGATTAGAAAGGCCTGCTCGCTGAGGTGTTTTAGGGAGTGTAACAGTACAAACTCTGAAGATAGATGGGGGACGATCAATTCACATATGGTGTCCAGGGCACAGCTGGGGGCTGAAGGGGGTCTATAACAAGCGGCAATAGTGAGAGACTTGTTTCTGGAAAGGTGGATTTTTAAAAGTAGAAGCTTGAATTGTTTGGGCACAGACCTGGACAGTATGACAGAACTCTGCAGGCTAACTCCGCCCCCTGTGGCAGTCCCATCTTGTCGGAAAATGTTATAGTTAGGGATGGAAATTTCAGAATATTTGGTGGCCTTCTTAAGCCAGGATTCATACACGGACACCGGGTTGGCGGAGTGCGCTAAAGCAATGAATAAAACAAACTTAGGGAGGAGGCTTCTAATGTTAACATGCATCAAACTAAGGCTTTTACGGTTACAGAAGTCAACAAATGAGAGCTCCAGGGGAATGGGAGTGGAGCTAGGCGCTGCAGGGCCTGAGTTAACCTCTACATCACCAGAGGAACAGAGGAGGAGTAGGATAAGGGTACGTCTAAAGGCTAAAAGAACTGGTCGTCTAGTGTGTTGGGAACAGAGAATAAAAGGAGCAGATTTCTGGGAGCGGAAGAATATATTTAAGGCATAATGTACAGACAAGGGTATGGTAGGATGTGAGTACAGTGGAGGTAAACCTAAGTATTGAGTGACAATGAGAGAGATTTTGTCTCTAGAGACACCATTTAAGCCAGGTGAGGTCACCGCATGTGTGGGGGTTGGAACAAAAGGGCTAGCTAAGGCATATTGAGCAGGGCTGGAGCAGGGCTGTTAGAAAGAAGTGGTGGAGAAGACGAGAAGATGAGAAGAGTGGAGGAAAGGTCAGCCATGAGAGGGCTGATTAACAGAGGAAGGAGGGGATGAGAGGAGAGGGCTGATTAACAGAGGGAGGAGGGGATGAGAGGCGAGGGCTGTTTAACAGAGGGAGGAGGGGATGAGATGAGAGGGCTGATTAACAGAGGAAGGAGGGGATGAGATGAGAGGGCTGATTAACAGAGGAAGGAGGGGATGAGATGAGAGGGCTGATTAACAGAGGAAGGAGGGGATGAGATGAGAGGGCTGATTAACAGAGGAAGGAGGGGATGAGATGAGAGGGCTGATTAACAGAGGGAGGAGGGGATGAGAGGAGAAGGCTGATTAACAGAGGAAGGAGGGGATGAGAGGAGAAGGCTGATTAACAGAGGAAGGAGGGGATGAGAGGAGAGGGCTGATTAACAGAGGGAGGAGGGGATGAGAGGAGAGGGCTGAATAACAGAGGAAGGAGGGGATGAGAGGAGTAGGCTGATTAACAGAGGAAGGAGGGGATGATAGGAGAGGGCTGATTAACAGAGGAAGGAGGGGATGAGAGGAGAAGGCTGATTAACAGAGGAAGGAGGGGATGAGAGGAGTAGGCTGATTAACAGAGGAAGGAGGGGATGAGAGGAGAGGGCTGAATAACAGAGGAAGGAGGGGATGACAGGAGAGGGCTGATTAACAGAAGAAGAAGGCAAGACAAGCACTCCTCAATTATTCATCACTTCAGAAGAGAGGAGAGAGGGAACACTGGCGCTGTGGAAGAGGAGAGAAGGATGAGAAAAGGGAGGATGAGAAGAGGAAAGGAGGAGGAGAGGAGGGGAGGAGAGGAGGAGAGGAGGGGAGGAGGGGAGGAGAGGATGAGAAGAGGAAAGGACTGGAGGAGAGCTAAAGCAGATGTGAGGAGAGGAGGAGAGGAGGAGGAGAGGAGGGGAGGAGGAGGAGAGGAGGAGAGGAGGGGAGGAGGAGAGGAGGAGGAGAGCTAAAGCGGATGTGAGGAGAGGAGGAGAGGAGGAGGGGAAGAGCAGAGGAGCAGAGGAGGAGAGGAGGAGAGGAGGACAAGAACACGGGACAGAGGATGAGATATTTTTACCTCAAGTCACAGGCCTCAACAGACCCTGTAAAAAAAATCCTGTTGTTTTTACAGTAACTTTACTGGCAGACAGTTACTTGCAAGTTACTGTTAAAAAAATTGACAATATGTTACCGTAAGTTCCCAACAAATCTTTGATTAACAGTACATTACAGTTCATCAGTAAAAAACTGTTCTTTGGAATTTACGGTAACATACTATACCTTTTTTTGTTGTTGAGTAACTTACAGGTAACTTACAGTGTACATATAGGTGTAGGTACACTGTGGTAAACTATGTGTACCTGTTTGTTTCCTGCTGTGGATATGTGGACCTGAGAAAGCATCTGAGAGAGGGTTAAACAGAGGACACGCCCCCAAGTCAGTCTACTCTACCAACCAGCCTGACTCAGTCCACTGTACCTACCAGCCTGACTCAGTCCACTGTACCTACCAGCCTGACTCAGTCTACTGTACCTACCAGCCTGACTCAGTCTACTCTACCTACCAGCCTGACTGAGTCTACTCTACCAACCAGCCTGACTCAGTCCACTGTACCTACCAGCCTGACTCAGTCCATTCTACCTACCAGCCTGACTCAGTCTACTGTACCTACCAGCCTGACTCAGTCTACTGTACCTACCAGCCTGACTCAGTCTACTCTACCTACCAGCCTGACTGAGTCTACTCTACCTACCAGCCTGACTCAGTCTACTCTACCTACCAGCCTGACTCAGTCCACTGTACCTACCAGTAATATGGGTTATCTGTCTCACCTAAAGTCCATTCTGGTGGGAAGATGCTATAGACCACCAAGTGCTAACAGTCAGTATCTGGATAACACGTGTGAAATGCTTGATAATATATGTGATATCAGAGAGGCATATTTTCTAGGAGATTTAAACATTGACAAGTTTTCATCAAGCTGCCCACTCAAGATAAAGCTTCGAACTGTAACTAGTGCCTGCAACCTGGTTCAGGTTATCAACCAACCTACCAGGGTAGTTACAAACAGCACAGGAATGAAATTATCAACATGTATTGATCACATCTTTACTAACGCTGCAGAAATGTTCTTTAAAGCAGTATCCAGATCCATCTGATGTATTGATCACAATGTAGTAGCCATATCTAGGAAAACCAACGTTCCAAAGGCTGGGCCTAATATAGTGTATAAGAGGTCAGGCTGGGCCTAATATAGTGTATAAGAGGTCAGGCTGGGCCTAATATAGTGTATAAGAGGTCAGGCTGGGCCTAATATAGTGTATAAGAGGTCAGGCTGGGCCTAATATAGTGTATAAGAGGTCAGGCTGGGCCTAATATAGTGTATAAGAGGTCAGGCTGGGCCTAATATAGTGTATAAGAGGTCAGGCTGGGCCTAATATAGTGTATAAGAGGTCAGGCTGGGCCTAATATAGTGTATAAGAGGTCAGGCTGGGCCTAATATAGTGTATAAGAGGTCAGGCTGGGCCTAATATAGTGTATAAGAGGTCAGGCTGGGCCTAATATAGTGTATAAGAGGTCAGGCTGGGCCTAATATAGTGTATAAGAGGTCAGGCTGGGCCTAATATAGTGTATAAGAGGTCAGGCTGGGCCTAATATAGTGTATAAGAGGTCAGGCTGGGCCTAATATAGTGTATAAGAGGTCAGGCTGGGCCTAATATAGTGTATAAGAGGTCAGGCTGGGCCTAATATAGTGTATAAGAGGTCAGGCTGGGCCTAATATAGTGTATAAGAGGTCAGGCTGGGCCTAATATAGTGTATAAGAGGTCAGGCTGGGCCTAATATAGTGTCTAAGAGGTCAGGCTGGGCCTAATATAGTGTCTAAGAGGTCAGGCTGGGCCTAATATAGTGTATAAGAGGTCAGGCTGGGCCTAATATAGTGTCTAAGAGGTCAGGCTGGGCCTAATATAGTGTATAAGAGGTCAGGCTGGGCCTAATATAGTGTCTAAGAGGTCAGGCTGGGCCTAATATAGTGTCTAAGAGGTCAGGCTGGGCCTAATATAGTGTCTAAGAGGTCAGGCTGGGCCTAATAT
The DNA here is from genome assembly GCF_045679555.1 of Salvelinus alpinus. Taxonomy (NCBI): domain Eukaryota; kingdom Metazoa; phylum Chordata; class Actinopteri; order Salmoniformes; family Salmonidae; genus Salvelinus; species Salvelinus alpinus. The sequence goes on along the minus strand of NC_092107.1, from coordinate 50,325,112 downwards.
AGTGTCTAAGAGGTCAGGCTGGGCCTAATATAGTGTATAAGAGGTCAGGCTGGGCCTAATATAGTGTATAAGAGGTCAGGCTGGGCCTAATATAGTGTATAAGAGGTCAGGCTGGGCCTAATATAGTGTATAAGAGGTCAGGCTGGGCCTAATATAGTGTATAAGAGGTCAGGCTGGGCCTAATATAGTGTATAAGAGGTCAGGCTGGGCCTAATATAGTGTATAAGAGGTCAGGCTGGGCCTAATATAGTGTCTAAGAGGTCAGGCTGGGCCTAATATAGTGTATAAGAGGTCAGGCTGGGCCTAATATAGTGTCTAAGAGGTCAGGCTGGGCCTAATATAGTGTCTAAGAGGTCAGGCTGGGCCTAATATAGTGTCTAAGAGGTCAGGCTGGGCCTAATATAGTGTCTAAGAGGTCAGGCTGGGCCTAATATAGTGTCTAAGAGGTCAGGCTGGGCCTAATATAGTGTATAAGAGGTCAGGCTGGGCCTAATATAGTGTATAAGAGGTCAGGCTGGGCCTAATATAGTGTATAAGAGGTCAGGCTGGGCCTAATATAGTGTATAAGAGGTCAGGCTGGGCCTAATATAGTGTATAAGAGGTCAGGCTGGGCCTAATATAGTGTATAAGAGGTCAGGCTGGGCCTAATATAGTGTATAAGAGGTCAGGCTGGGCCTAATATAGTGTATAAGAGGTCAGGCTGGGCCTAATATAGTGTATAAGAGGTCAGGCTGGGCCTAATATAGTGTATAAGAGGTCAGGCTGGGCCTAATATAGTGTATAAGAGGTCAGGCTGGGCCTAATATAGTGTATAAGAGGTCGAGCTGGGCCTAATATAGTGTATAAGAGGTCATACAATAAGTTATGTAGTGATTCCTATGTTGTTGATGTAAAGAATATTTGTTGATCTGTGGTGTGTAATGAGAAGAAACTAGATGCTGAACTTGACGCATTTCTGAAATTGCTTATCCCAGTTACTAATAAGCACCCACCCATTAAGAAAATGATAATAAAAACTGTTAAATCCCCGTGGATTGATGAGGAATTGAAAAATGGTATGGTTGAGAGGGACGAGGCAAAACAAATTGCAAATACTGTAAGTCTGGCTACGCAACCCGATTGTCAAAGAAATCCTGTGACTAAACTGAATAAAAAGAAGAAGAAACTACACTATGAAACAAAGATAAATTACATTAAAGAATGAGAGTAAAAAGCTTCGGAGCAACTCCTTTTTATCTCTATTTTGGTTGGGAAAAAAGGCAAACTCAGGAGCACCTTAAATGAAATTTCGGGCAAAAAGGCAAACTCAGGAGCACCTTAAATGAAATTTCGGGCAAAAAGGCAAACTCAGGAGCACCTTAAATGAAATTTCGGGCCAAAAGGCAAACTCAGGAGCACCTTAAATGAAATTTCGGGAAAAAAGGCAAACTCAGGAGCACCTTAAATGAAATTTCGGGCAAAAAGGCAAACTCAGGAGCACCTTAAATGAAATTTCGGGCAAAAAGGCAAACTCAGGAGCACCTTAAATGAAATTTCGGGCAAAAAGGCAAACTCAGGAGCACCTTAAATGAAATTTCGGGCAAAAAGGCAAACTCAGGAGCACCTTAAATGAAATTTCGGGAAAAAAGGCAAACTCAGGAGCACCTTAAATGAAATTTCGGGCAAAAAGGCAAACTCAGGAGCACCTTAAATGAAATTTCGGGCAAAAAGGCAAACTCAGGAGCACCTTAAATGAAATTTCGGGCAAAAAGGCAAACTCAGGAGCACCTTAAATGAAATTCCGGGCAAAAAGGCAAACTCAGGAGCACCTTAAATGAAATTTCGGGCAAAAAGGCAAACTCAGGAGCACCTTAAATGAAATTTTGGGAAAAAAGGCAAACTCAGGAGCACCTTAAATGAAATTTCGGGCAAAAAGGCAAACTCAGGAGCACCTTAAATGAAATTTCGGGCAAAAAGGCAAACTCAGGAGCACCTTAAATGAAATTTCGGGAAAAAAGGCAAACTCAGGAGCACCTTAAATGAAATTTCGGGCAAAAAGGCAAACTCAGGAGCACCTTAAATGAAATTTCGGGCAAAAAGGCAAACTCAGCTCCATCATTCATTGAATCAGATGGCTCATTCATTACTAAACCCACTGATATTGCCAACCTACTTTAATGACTTCTTCATTGACAAGATAAACTTAGGCGTGACATGCCAGCAACAAACGCTGAGACTACACATCCAAGTACAGTTGAAGTCGGAAGTTTACATACACCTTAGCCAAATAGATTTAAACTCCGTTTTTCACAATTCCTGACATTTAATCCTAGTAAAAATTCCCTGTTTCAGGACAGTTAGGATCACCACTTTATTTTAAGAATGTGAAATATCAGAATAATAGTAGAGATAATGATTTATTTCAGCTTTTATTTCTTTCATCACATTCTCAGTGGGTCAGAAGTTTACATACACTCAATTAGTATTTGGTTGCATTGCCTTTAAATTGTTTAACTTGGGTCAAACTTTTCGGGTAGCCTTCCTTCCACAAGCATCCCACAATAAGTTGGGTGAATTTTGTCCCATTTTTCCTGACAGAGCTGGTGTAACTGAGTCAGGTTTGTAGGCCTCCTTGATCACACACGCTTTTTCAGTTCTGCCCACACATTTTCTATAGGATTGAGGTCAGGGCTTTGTGATGGCCATTCCAATACCTTGACTTTGTTGTCCTTAAGCCATTTTGCCACAACTTTGGAAGTATGCTTATGGTCATTGTCCATTTGGAAGACCAAATTTCAAATCAAATCAAAGTTTATTTGTCACGTGCACCGAATAAAACAGGTGTAGTAGACCTTAGTGAAATGCTTACTTACCGGCTCTAACCAATATTGCAAAAAAAGGTATTAGGTGAACAATAGGTAAGTAAAGAAATAAAACAACAGTAAAAAGACAGGCTATATACAGTAGCGAGGCTATAAAAGTAGCGAGGCTATATACAGTAGAGAGGCTATATACAGTAGAGGCTATATACAGTAGAGAGGCTACATACAGTAGAGAGGCTACATACAGTAGAGAGGCTACATACAGACACCGGTTAGTCAGGCTGATTGAGGTAGTATGTACATGTAGATATGGTTAAAGTGACTATGCATATATGATGAACAGAGAGTAGCAGTAGCGTAAAAGAGGGGTTGGCGGGTGGCGGGACACAATGCGGATAGCCCGGTTAGCCAATGTGCGGGAGCACTGGTTGGTCGGGCCAATTGAGGTAGTATGTACATGAACGTATAGTTAAAGTGACTATGCATATATGATAAACAGAGAGTAGCAGCAGCTTAAAAAAGAGAGGTTGGGGGGAGGCACACAATGCAAATAGTCCGGGTAGCCATTTGATTACCTGTTCAGGAGTCTTATGGCTTGCGACCAAGCTTTAACTTCCTGACTGTTGTCTTGAGATGTTGCTTCAATATATCCACATAATTTTCCTACCTCATGAAGCCATCTATTTTGTGAAGTACACCAGCCCCTCCTGCAGTAAAGCACCCCCACAACATGATGCTGCCACCCCCGTGCTTCACGGTTGGGATGGTGTTTTTCGGCTTGCAAGCCTCCCCCTTTTTCCTCCAAACATAACGATGGTCATTACGGCCAAACAGTTCTATTTTTGTTTCATCAGACCAGAGGACATTTCTCCAAAAAGTATGATCCTTGTTCCCATGTGCAGTTGCAAACTGCAGTCTGGCTTTTTTATGGCAGTTTTGGAGCAGTGGCTTCTTCCTTGCTGAGCGGCCTTTCAGGTTATGTCGATATAGGACTCGTTTTACTGGATATAGATACTTTTGTACCTGCTTCCTCCAGCATCTTCACAAGGTCCTTTGCTGTTCTGGGATTGATTTGCACTTTTCGCACCAAAGTACGTTCATCTCTAAGAGACAGAACGCGTCTCCTTCCTGAGCGGTATGACAGCTGCGTGGTCGCGTGGTGTTTATACTTGCGTACTATTGTTTGTACAGATGAACGTGGTACCATCAGGCGTTTGGAAATTGCTCCCAAGGACGAACCAGACTTGTGGAGGTCTCCAATTTTTCTTTCTGAGGTCTTGGCTGATTTCTTTTGATTTTCCCATGATGTCATGCAAAGAGGCACTGAGTTTGGAGGTAGGCCTTGAAATACATCCACAGGTACACCTCCAATTAACTCAGATGATGTCAATTAGCCTATCAGAAGCTTCTAAAGCCATGACATCATTTTCTGGAATTTTCCAAGCTGTTTAAAGGCACAGTCAACTTAGTGTATGTAAACTTCTGACCCACTGGAATTGAGATACAGTGAATTATAAGTGAAGTAATCTGTCTGTAAACAATTGTTGGAAAAATAACTTGTGTCATGCACAAAGTAGATGTCCTAAACGACTTGTCAAAACTATAGTTTGTTAACAAGAAATGTGTGGAGTGGTTGAAAAACGAGTTTTAATGACTCCAACCTAAGTGTATGTAAACTTCTGACTTCAACTGTATATCTGACCACATTATGAAAGACAAGCATAGTAATTCTGAATTCCGTAAAGTGAGTGTGGAAGAGGTGAAAAAAGTATTGTTTTCTATCAACAATGACAAGCCACCGGGGTCTGACAACTTGGATGGAAAATTACTGAGGATAATAGTGGACGATATTACCACTCCTATTTGCCATATTTTCAATGTAAGCCTACTAGAAAGTGTATGCCCTCAGGATTGGAGGGAAGCAAAATTCATTCCCCTACCTAAGAATAGTAATCCACCCTTTACTGGCTCAAATAGCCAACCAATCAGCCTGTTACCAACTCTTAGTAAACTTGTGTTTGACCAGATACAATGGTAAACAGTAAACAAATTGACAACAGACTTTCAGCACAGTTATATGGAAGGACATTTAACAAGCACAGCACTTACACAAATGACTGATGATTGGCTGAGAGAAATTGATGATGAAAAGATTGTGGAGGCTGTTTTGTTAGACTTCAGTGCGGCTTTTGACATTATCGGTCATGGTCTGCTCCTGGAAAAACGTATGTGTTATGGCTTTACACCCCCCCCTGCTATAATGTGGATAAAGAGTTACTTGTCTAACAGAACACAGAGTGTGTTCTTTAATGGAAGCCTCTCCAACATAATCCAGGTAGAATCAGGAATTCCCCAGGGCAGCTGTTTAGGCCCCTTGCTTTTTCAATCTTTACTAACCATATGCCACTGGCTTTGAGTAAAGCCAGAGTGTCTATGTATGTGGATGACTCAACACTATACACGTCAGCTACCACAGTGACTGAAATGACTGCAACACTGAACAAAGAGCTGCAGTTAGTTTCAGAATGGGTGGCAAAGAATAGGTTAGCCCTAAATATTTCAAAAACTAAAAGCATTGTATTTGGGACAGATCATTCACTAAACCCTAAACCTCAACTAAATCATCTAATAAATAATGTGGAAATTGAGCAAGTTGAGATGACTAAACTGCTTGGAGTAACACTGGATTGTAAACTGTCATGGTCAAAACATATTGATACAACAGTAGCTAAAATGGGGAGAAGTCTGTCCATAATAAAGCGCTGCTCTACCTTCTTAACAACACTATCAACAAGGCAGGTCCTACAAGCCCTAGTTTTGTCGCACCTGGACTACTGTTCAGTCGTGTGGTCAGGTGCCACAAAGAGGGACAATTGCAATTGGCTCAGAACAGGGCAGCACGGCTGGCCCTTGGATGTACACAGAGACCTAACATTAATAATATGCATGTCAATCTCTCCTGGGCTCAGACTGGAGGAGAGATTGACTTCATCACTACTTGTATATATGAGAGTGATTGACATGTTGAATGCACCGAGCTGTCTGAACTACTGGCACACAGCTCAGACACCCATACATACACCACAACACATGCCACCAGAGGTCTCTTCACAGTCCCCAAGTCCAGAACAGTGTCGTGTCTTTGGCATCATTAAAACTGAAGACTTATATATCAAATAACTCTGTAATTATTATTACGCGATTAAACTGATCATGTAACTGTAAATAACTAGGAAGTCGGTGCACCAAGGAAAATATTCAGATTACAAAGTTAAAATGTTCATAATATAACTTTCAGATATTTTAATATCTGCTCAATTAGTCTTCGAACTAATTAATTATTATTTACCTCACGTTAGTCTCATTCCAAACGTCGTAAATTGTTGGTTATCTGCACGAACCCAGTCTTCACTATGAGTCATCCATACATCAATTGTCTTGAAATCATTTATTTACTAACTAAGTAATTCACAGAAATGCATCACACAAACAAATAAAATAAAAATTTTCTTCAAATCAAAATCAAATCAAATTTTATTAGTCACATACACATGGTTAGCAGATGTTAATGCGAGTGTAGTGAAATGCTTGTGCTTCTAGTTCCGACAATGCAGTAATAACCAACAAGTAATCTAACCTAACAATTCCACAACTACTACCTTATACACACAAGTGTAAAGGGATGAAGAATATGTACATAAAGATATATGAATGAGTGATGGTACAGAACGGCATAGGCAAGATGCAGTAGATGGTATAGAGTACGGTATATACATATGAGATGAGTACTGTAGGGTATGTAAACATAAAGTGGCATAGTTTAAAGTGGCTAGTGATACATGTATTACATAAAGATGGCAAGATGCAGTAGATGATATAGAGTACAGTATATACATATACATTATATTAAGTGGCATTGTTTAAAGTGGCTAGAGATACATTTTTGATCAATTTACATCAATTCCCATTATTAAAGTGGCTGGAGTTGAGTCAGTATGTTGGCAGCAGCCACTCAATGTTAGTGGTGGCTGTTTAACAGTCTGATGGCCTTGAGATAGAAGCTGTTTTTCAGTCTCTCGGTCCCTGCTTTGATGCACCTATACTGACCTCGCCTTCTGGATGATAGCAGGGTGAACAGGCAGTGGCTCGGGTGGTTGTTGTCCTTGATGATCTTTTTGGCCTTCCTGTGACATCGGGTGGTGTAGGTGTCCTGGAGGGCAGGTAGTTTGCCCCCGGTGATGCGTTGTGCAGACCTCACTACCCTCTGGAGAGCCTTACGGTTGTGGGCGGAGCAGTTGCCGTACCAGGCAGTCCAAACAAACAAACAAAATAGATATGTTTACAAAGAAATGATAGGGGGATGTGCCCTAGTGGGCTAAACCGGTATGGCGGTTTGTTAGACAGAGTGATAATTATAACAATTGAAATGCTAATCCTTTGCACATGAACGCTCACTCATTCGGGAACAATTGCAATCAATATACACTGCTCAAAAAAATAAAGGGAACACTTAAACAACACAATGTAACTCCAAGTCAATCACACTTCTGTGAAATCAAACTGTCCACTTAGGAAGTGTCGTGTCTTTGGTATCGTTAAATTGAAGACTTTTAGTTTTATCATAGATTCCTGTAATTAGGGATTACGCGATCACTTTAGTAATAACGTAACTAATTAACTATGAATTCGAGGGCACCAGGGAAAGTTATTAGATTACAAAGTTATCATTTCCCAATATAACCTTTCAGATATTTCATATCTGATCAATGGTCTTCTAATTAATGATTGATTTACTCTACCTTACGTCAGTCTCATTCCAAACGTCGTAAATCCTTGATCTGCACGAACCCAGTCTTCACTATGAGTCATCCATACATCAATTGTCTTAAATCATTTATTTATTACTAACTAATTAATTCACAGAAATGCAAAACAAACAAACTTAAAATAGTTACATGAAATGATGGGAGAAATATGCCCTAGTGTGCTGAACCGGCATAGCGGCTGTTAGACAAAGGGAAAGTTGCGTTCGACTAAGAATTCACTACAGAGTCCATAATTATAACAATTGACATGCTAATCCTTACACATGAACGCTCACTCATTCGGGAACAATTGCAATCAATATATATATAGTTACGTCCAGTGTGTGTGTCGCCTTGGTCGTTGGAGAGAAGTTGGAGAGAAGTTCGTTTTGGTTGGAGTGAAGTTCTGTCTCGGTTGTGGATTGTTCAGAGGGACATTCGTTAAAGAATGATTGTTTCGGCGGTTGTCTTTCTTCGCGTTCAATGATACCGAATTCCTAGCTGCAGACTAGAAGTCAATATCAAAGACTTGTTCTGATTCGTATAAGAGTTTTAACCACGTGGTATAGAAAGTAATTCTACTCAACCTTCGTTCTCCTCCTTGGAGGATAACATGGTCTAGGGTAATTTCTTAAGAGTTGGCTTTTATTCAGATAGCAGAGAGGGGTGGTCCCATGGTCTCTGACCCAACTGGCTCAGGGGCGGTCCTTGGATTTAGTTCAAATACAACCAAATAGTTCAAATACAAATACAATTGTATTTTCCTTCATTAAACAGTTCAAAATCATATTACACAATTATACAAACAGTATCATACTCACTCATTCATTTTATACAACAAACAGATGTTAACCTCATATCTGAGGTTATTATATAAACAGCGGTATGGTAATGTGGTCCCACAGTCTCACGTGAGTTTCCCACGTGGTGACAAATGGACATGTTCATAGCTGGACCTTCACCGATCATTCCTACTTGTGCAGGAATATGAAATATGTTCGTACCTCAAGTTCTGTGAGGTGGAAGAGAATTCCTTTGTCCTGAAAGTTTACCCTCTGTCTTAATACTGTTTGTGGTGGGGAGATTCTCAGGAATTTACGACATCTCTCTGTGATCACAGCATGGGTTGAAGGAGGAAAGGGGGAGGCAGGGAGAGGGGGATGGGGTTTGCTATACCCACGCAGGCAACGTCATGACAGAAGCAACACTGATTGACAATAAATTTCACATGCTGTTGTGCAAATGGAATAGACAAAAGGTGGAAATTATAGGCAATTAGCAAGACACCCCCAAAAAAGGAGTGATTCTGCAGGTGGTGACCACAGACCACTTCTCAGTTCCTATGCTTCCTGGCTGATGTTTTGGTCACTTTTGAATGCTGGCGGTGCTTTCACTCTAGTGGTAGCATGAGACGGAGTCTACAACCCACACAAGTGGCTCAGGTAGTGCAGTTCATCCAGGATGGCACATCAATGCGAGTTGTGGCAAAAAGGTTTGCTGTGTCTGTCAGCGTAGTGTCCAGAGCATGGAGGCGCTACCAAGAGACAGGACAGTACATCAGGAGACGTGGAGGAGGCCGTAGGATGGCAACAACCCAGCAGCAGGACCGCTACCTCCGCCTTTGTGCAAGGAGGTGCACTGCCAGAGCCCTGCAAAATGACCTCCAGCAGGCCACAAATGTGCATGTGTCAGCATATGGTCTCACAAGGGGTCTGAGGATCTCATCTCGGTACCTAATGGCAGTCAGGCTACCTCTGGCGAGCACATGGAGGGCTGTGCGGCCCCACAAAGAAATGCCACCCCACACCATGACTGACCCATCACCAAACCGGTCATGCTGGAGGATGTTGCAGGCAGCAGAACGTTCTCCACGGCGTCTCCAGACTCTGTCACGTCTGTCACATGTGCTCAGTGTGAACCTGCTTTCATCTGTGAAGAGCACAGGGAGCCAGTGGCGAATTTGCCAATCTTGGTGTTCTCTGGCAAATGCCAAACGTCCTGCACGGTGTTGGGCTGTAAGCACAACCCCCACCTGTGGACGTCGGGCCCTCATACCACCCTCATGGAGTCTGTTTCTGACCGTTTGAGCAGACACATGCACATTTGTGGCCTGCTGGAGGTCATTTTGCAGGGCGCTGCCAGTGCACCTCCTTGCACAAAGACGGAGGTAGCGGTCCTGCTGCTGGGTTGTTGCCATCCTACGGCCTCCTCCACGTCTCCTGATGTACTGGCCTGTCTCCTGGTAGCGCCTCCATGCTCTGGACACTACGCTGACAGACACAGCAAACCTTTTTGCCACAGCTCGCATTGATGTGCCATCCTGGATGAACTGCACTACCTGAGCCACTTGTGTGGGTTGTAGACTCCGTCTCATGCTACCACTAGAGTGAAAGCACCGCCAGCATTCAAAAGTGACCAAAACATCAGCCAGGAAGCATAGGAACTGAGAAGTGGTCTGTGGTCACCACCTGCAGAATCACTCCTTTTTTGGGGGTGTCTTGCTAATTGCCTATAATTTCCACCTTTTGTCTATTCTATTTGCACAACAGCATGTGAAATTTATTGTCAATCAGTGTTGCTTCCTAAGTGGACAGTTTGATTTCACAGAAGTGTGATTGACTTGGAGTTACATTGTGTTGTTTAAGTGTTCCCTTTATTTTTTTGAGCAGTGTATATATTTACGCTCAGTGTGTCGTCGGGATCTCTGTTGAAAAGTTTGTTTCTGTTGGAAAGTCTGTCTGCCCTCTCTCTGTCGTGGTTAGAATGGATAGTTCAGAGTGACATTCATTCATGTCGTTATAGGATAGATGTTTCGGCGGTTGTCGGACTTCGCGTTCAATGATATCGAATTCCTGGCTGCAGACTAGTAATTAATATCAGACTTGTTCTTATTCTGTCGGTATCGATAGTCTAAGAGTTTAACCACGTGGTATGGTTAAAAGATTCAGCCATCTACTCAAACCTTAGGTTTATGGTCTCTACTCAAACCTTGGCCCTCTCGTTATCGAGGTAAGCTGGTCTCCTCTCAAACCTTGGCCCTCTCGTTATCGAGGTAAGCTGGTCTCCTCTCAAACCTTGGCCCTCTCGTAATTGAGGTAAGGTGGTCTGGTGATAGAAAACCCGGGTGGGGGTTTTATTCGGAAGAGCAGAAAAGGGCCTGTCCCATGACACCAGACCATAACTGTGCTCATGGGCGGTCCTCTGATTTAGTTAAACTCCAAAGGGAATTGGAGTTTCCTTCATTAAACAGTCCAAAATCACAAATGGCCTTAATTTTTGAGCGAGTCAGGTTGCTATGTGTGTCACCCTGAGATCATCATCACAACAGCATGTACACACACACACACACACACACACACACACACACACACACACACACACACACACACACACACACACACACACACACACACACACACACACACACACACACACACACACACACACACACACACACACACACACAGACCCCTCCTTCCCTGTTTTGTTGCGTTTAAATAATTGAGCTTGGTTCCAGTTGAATATACATCAGGAAAGATGTCTGCGTTGTTCAGACACATCTACTCTAGCCGAAGACATCCGAAGAGAGGGAAGGTTGTCTTCAATAGTTAATGGAGAAAATACAAGTTTAATGACCACTGGGTCTGATGCCTCACTGCATCACATCCCTGGGCTTGGACATGTCTGAAGCATTGTGTGAGTGTGTGTGTGTGTGAGTGTGTGTGTACTTGTTTTCCTACATTATCAGCACCCCAATGTCCTAACATTTCCCTTAATGTCCTGAAAATGTAGGACAACAATAGAAAGTCAGGACTTTTTTTTTCAGGTCCTGAAAATATTTGAATGCTATATTAAGACTAATGGATAGGGTTTTGGGGGTCAGGGTTTTGGGGGTTAGAGGAAAATAGGTCAAACATTTTTCTCTCGCTCCTTTTCATGAAGAATATTTCTGATTTTATTTTCATTGTTTTTCCAATAACCTGCAGCAACTCGTTTCACCTTGATTTACCTCCCTGTCTGAGCTGTAGTAGATCTCTCTCTCTCACACACACACTTTTAGATAGTCCTTTCTCTTCTATCCATCCCTTTATTTCTCCACCTCTTTTATCATTCCCTCTCTCTCTCCATCTCTCACCTCTCTCCTGTTTTTCTCTCTCTCCTGTCTTTCTCTCTCTCCTGTCTTTCTCTCTCTCCTCTGTCTCGCTCTCTCTCCTCTGTCTCGCTCTCTCTCCTGTCTTTCTCTCTCTCCTCTGTCTTTCTCTCTCCTGTCTTTCTCTCTCTCCTCTGTCTCGCTCTCTCTCCTCTGTCTCGCTCTCTCTCCTCTGTCTCGCTCTCTCTCCTGTCTTCCTCTCTCTACTGTCTTTCTCTCTCCTCTGTCTCGCTCTCTCTCCTGTCTTTCTCTCTCTGTCTTTCTCTCTCCTCTGTCTCGCTCTCTCTCTCAATCTTCTGTCTCTCTCTCCTCTGTCTCGCTCTCTCTCCTCTGTCTCGCTCTCTCTCCTGTCTTTTCTCTCTCTCTCTCTCCTGTCTTTCTCTCTCTCTGTCTTTCTCTCTCTGTCTTTCTCTCTCTCTGTCTTTCTCTCTCTCTCTCTGTCTGTCTCTCTCTCTGTCTGTCTCTCTCTCTCTGTCTCGCTCTCTCTCCTGTCTTTCTCTCTCCTCTGTCTCGCTCTCTCTCATGTCTTTCTCTCTCTGTCTGTCTCTCTCCTCTGTCTCGCTCTCTCTCTCAATCTTCTGTCTCTCTCTCCTCTGTCTCGCTCTCTCTCCTCTGTCTCGCTCTCTCTCCTGTCTTTCTCTCTCTCTCTCCTGTCTTTCTCTCTCTCTGTCTTTCTCTCTCTGTCTTTCTCTCTCTCTGTCTGTCTCTCTCTCTGTCTGTCTCTCTCTCTCTGTCTCGCTCTCTCTCCTGTCTTTCTCTCTCTCCTGTCTTTCTCTCTCCTCTGTCTCGCTCTCTCTCCTGTCTTTCTCTCTCTGTCTGTCTCTCTCCTCTGTCTCGCTCTCTCTCTCAATCTTCTGTCTCTCTCTCCTCTGTCTCGCTCTCTCTCCTCTGTCTCGCTCTCTCTCCTGTCTTTCTCTCTCTCTCTCCTGTCTTTCTCTCTCTCTGTCTTTCTCTCTCTGTCTTTCTCTCTCTCTGTCTGTCTCTCTCTCTGTCTGTCTCTCTCTCTGTCTGTCTCTCTCTCTGTCTGTCTCTTTCTCTCTCTCCTCTGTCCGTTCACTCTGTTCATGTGTAATAGATGTAATGCTTGTCATAAATCCCATCTGACCAGTGGACACTGCCCTCCACTGGATAGTAAAGGGTATTGCAAGCAGCAGACATCAAAACAGCTTGAAGTGATGCAGCAGACATCAAAACAGCTTGAAGTGATGCAGCAGACAACAAAACAGCTTGAAGTGATGCAGCAGACAACAAAACAGCTTGAAGTGATGCAGCAGACAACAAAACAGCTTGAAGTGATGCAGCAGACAACAAAACAGCTTGAAGTGATGCAGCAGACAACAAAACAGCTTGAAGTGATGCAGCAGACAACAAAACAGCTTGAAGTGATGCAGCAGACATCAAAACAGCTTGAAGTGATGCAGCAGACAACAAAACAGCTTGAAGTGATGCAGCAGACAACAAAACAGCTTGAAGTGATGCAGCAGACAACAAAACAGCTTGAAGTGATGCAGCAGACAACAAAACAGCTTGAAGTGATGCAGCAGACAACAAAACAGCTTGAAGTGATGCAGCAGACAACAAAACAGCTTGAAGTGATGCAGTCACTGAGATACATACGTGTTACTGTAACAGAATAAAGTCTACAGGTTATAACTAGTTAAAGGCTGTAGGTTATAACTAGTTAAAGGCTGTAGGTTATAACTAGTTAAAGTCTACAGGTTATAACTAGTTGAAGTCTACAGGTTATAACTAGTTAAAGTCTACAGGTTATAACTAGTTAAAGTCTACAGGTTATAACTAGTTAAAGTCTACAGGTTATAACTAGTTAAAGTCTACAGGTTATAACTACTCTGAACAGAAATATAAAACGCAACATGCAACAATTTCAAAGATTTGACTGAGTTCCTAAAAACCTTTTATGACCATTATGGAAAGAGGAGAATCTCACGAACACGGATGTTGGTTACTGACCGGTCTTCTAAACCACACCCCTATTTTTTTTTTAAGGTATCTGTGACCAACAGATGCATATCTTTATTCCCAGACAAAAATATAAAAACGTAACATGCAACAATTTCAAAGATTTTATTGAGTTAACAGTTCAAATAAGGATATCAGTCAAATTAGATGAATTCATTAGGCCCTAATCTATGGGTTTCACATGACTGGGAATACAGAGATGCATCTGTTGGGAACAGATACCAAAAAGTAGGGGTGTGGATCAGAAAACCAGTCAGTATCTGGTGTGACCACCATTTGCCTCATGGAGCGGGACACATCTCCTTCACATAGAGTTGATCAGGCTGTTGATTGTGGCCTGTGGAATGATGCCCCACTCCTCTTCAATGTCTGTGTGAAGTAGCTGGATATTGGCGTGAACTGGAACACGCTGTCTTACACGTCGATCCAGAGCATCCCAAACATGCTCAATAGGTGACATGTCTGGTGAGTATGCAGGCCATGGAAGAACTGAGACATTTTCAGCTTCCAGGAATTGTGTACAGATCCTTGCGACATGGGGCCGTGCATTATCATGCTGAAACATGAGGTGATGGCAGAGGATGAATGTCAATGTGCCTCAGGATCTCGTCACAGTATATCTGTGCATTCAAATTGCCATCGATAAAATGCAATTGTGTTTGTTGTCTGTAGCTTATGCCTGCCCATACCATAACCCATAGGGCACTCTGTTCACAACATTGACATCAGCAAACCACTCGCCCACACAACGTCATACAAGCTGTCTGCCATCTGCCCGGTACAGTTGAAACTGGGATTAATCTGTGCAGAGCACACTTCTCCAGCGTGCCTGTGGTCATCAAAGCTGAGCATTTGCCCACTGAAGTCGGTTATGACTCTGAACTGCAGTCAGGTCAAGACTCTGGTGAGGACGACGAGCACGCAGATGAGTTTCCCTGAGACGGTTTCTGACAGTTTGTGCAGAAATTCTTCGGTTGTGAAAACCCACAGTTTCATCAACTGTCCGGGTAGCTGGTCTCAGACTATGCCGCCGGTGAAGAAGCCGGATGTTGAGGTCCTGGGCTGGCGTGGTTACACCTGGTCTGCGGTTGTAAGGCTGGTTGGACGTACTGCCAACTTCTCTAAAACGACGTCGGAGACAAAGATTTACATTAAATAATCAGGCAACAGCTCTGGTGGACATTTCTGCCAATTGCACCATCCCTCAAAACTTGAGACATCTGTGGCGTTGTGTTGTGTGACAAAACCGCACATTTTAGAGTGGCCTTTTACTGTTCCCAGCACAAGGTGCACCTGTGTAATGACCATGCTGTTTAATCAGCTTCTTAATATGCCACACCTGTCAGGAGGATGAATTATCTTGGCAAAGGAGAAATGTTCACTGACAGGGGTTTAAACAAATTAGTGCACAACATTTGAGTGAAATAAGCTTTATGTTCGTATGGAACATTTCTGGGATATTTTATTTCAGCTCATGAAACATGGGACCAACACTTTACATATTGCGTTTTATATTTTTTGTTCAGTGTATATACAGAAAACAGCCATATATTGAACAGGAAAATACCGGACAGACATTGTTCATTTGCTTTATTTCATACTGTTATTTTCAGTGTTAAACATTTGTTCATCAAAACACTACGAGAGGTCTTGTGCTCAAAGCATAGTCCCATTCAAACAACAACCGACCTACTAATGTGTACAGACACACACAAGTGCATATGCACAGCCACAATCATCACACACAGACACCGACACACATGAAACCCACAACAGATCCTGGTCCATCTCCCGAACAAGCCTTTTCCTCTGACACAGAACAATACAATCATTTCAGTGTTCATTTTGTCACCTATTTGTAGATTAAGTCTTTATGATTAAAATATATTTTAATCTTAGTCCCATTTTAGTAATTGTATTCGTCTTAGTTTCAGTCACGGTCATTTTAGTTCTATTTTAGTCATTTTCTTTTGTTTTATTAAACAGTTCATACAAACCTCCATCTTAGTCACATAATAGCTTCCCCTCTCTTAGTCTCAGCCATCTTAGTCACATAATAGTGACTATTATATAATGACTATAATAAAGGCTACCTTTTAACTTCCATCATGTGCACATTCAGAAAGCCTTGTCCTTCTAGGAGGGATGCTGAAAAGTAATCTAGATTCTCTATTACAGGACCAGTAAAAGGCCCAGGTTGCAACTTATTTCTACGTGAAAACTGAAATGGTCTATTAATTATTTTTCCATTTTAGTAGATGCTCTTATCCAGAGCAACTTACAGTAGTGAGTGCATACATTTTCATACTGGACCATGGTGATGAAAAGTCTACAGGTACAAAACCCTAGATGACCAGCCTATGTACAATACACTAATGTATATTTTGATTTAATGGTTTGTAAGAATGGTACATTTAATATACTGCACAAAAAAGTGGTTGTTTTCCAATATTATTTGATCAGGAACAAAATATTTAATTTGATGTTAATTTGGATGTTTTGTGCCTTTGCCCATACGTTTTGATGTAATATTTGAGAACAGGGTTTAGTTCTTTCTGGATTCCATTAGAGATGACATCACAGAGAAAGGGGACAGGGTTGAGTTCTTTCTGGATTCCATTAGAGATGACATCACAGAGAAAGGGGACAGGGTTGAGTTCTTTCTGGATTCCATTAGAGATGACATCACAGAGAAAGAGGACAGGGTTTAGTTCTTTCTGGATTCCATTAGAGATGACATCACAGAGAAAGGGGACAGGGTTGAGTTCTTTCTGGATTCCATTAGAGATGACATCACAGAGAAAGGGGACAGGGTTTAGTTCTTTCTGGATTCCATTAGAGATGACATCACAGAGAAAGAGGACAGGGTTTAGTTCTTTCTGGATTCCATTAGAGATGACATCACAGAGAAAGAGGACAGGGTTGAGTTCTTTCTGGATTCCATTAGAGATGACATCACAGAGAAAGGGGACAGGGTTTAGTTCTTTCTGGATTCCATTAGAGATGACATCACAGAGAAAGAGGACAGGGTTGAGTTCTTTCTGGATTCCATTAGAGATGACATCACAGAGAAAGAGGACAGGGTTGAGTTCTTTCTGGATTCCATTAGAGATGACATCACAGAGAAAGAGGACAGGGTTGAGTTCTTTCTGGATTCCATTAGAGATGACATCACAGAGAAAGAGGACAGGGTTGAGTTCTTTCTGGATTCCATTAGAGATGACATCACAGAGAAAGAGGACAGAGTTGAGTTCTTTCTGGATTCCATTAGAGATGACATCACAGAGAAAGGGGACAGGGTTTAGTTCTTTCTGGATTCCATTAGAGATGACATCACAGAGAAAGGGGACAGGGTTGAGTTCTTTCTGGATTCCATTAGAGATGACATCACAGAGAAAGGGGACAGGGTTGAGTTCTTTCTGGAATCCATTAGAGATGACATCACAGAGAAAGGGGGCAGGGCAACAACTCTTATCCTTCCAACATTTGAATCCTGCAAGATACTGTTGTTAATTATTCAAGTACCTTTTTTTGTTGTTGTTGCAAAAATCAGAACCGGTTTGTACCTGTTAGACTTACCATCACCGTGAAGTGAAAAAACAAAACAATGTACAATATAGTAATTGAGTACATTGAGACAGCAAGTGGTTTGTGACGGTGTGGCTCATGGGGCTTGCAACGCTAGGGTTGTGAAGTTCTCGCGGCTATGCCTACACGAACGTAAGAGAGAGAGTAAACATGATTGTTTCTAGTTGAGGTTAGTTACAAGTGAAGCGTCCCTGCTTCACATCACTTCAAAAGATTGAAGCGTGACTGAAGAGACTGCCTGAGAGGCCGCGCAGATCAGCTCAATCAGATCGCGTAACTGAAAGATGTTCCTTCTTCCAATGAGAGGATTGCATGAAATATTCTGCATGCAATGCTTAGGATTGGACAAAACAGATGAAACGGAGCTTTATGTTCAAATGTCCGTTAGTCTTACTTGGAAGTCTAGTTACATTTTCGTCAACTAAAATGAGAAGTCATTTGTAATACTTGTGTTTTGATTCCCCCCCCCCCCCCCCAGGGCGTCTCATCTCGTTATCGCCATAGTTTTAGTCAGGGAAAAAAAAGAAAGAAAAAAAAAGAGATCCTTGAGTACTTTTCGTCATAGATATTGTTGACGAAATTAAAAACTGCAATATATATCAACGTTACATAGAACAATAACAACATTAGTAGCCTAGCAATGACATTTACTTAAAGAAGCATTTGAAGAAAGAGACAGAGAGAGACAGAGAGAGAGACAGAGAGAGACAGAGAGAGAGACAGAGAGAGAGACAGAGAGAGACAGAGAGAGAGAGAGACAGAGAGAGAGACAGAGAGACAGCGACAGAGAGAGAGAGAGAGAGAGAGAGACAGAGATAGAGAGAGACAGAGAGGTTTTATATACCAATAAAATCAGACTCATAAATGACAGTGACACATTGAGACCATTGACGAAGTATAATCCAGTAATAACATCACTGACACTCCCGTCTAGTACCTGCCCTATATCTCACTATAGTGACTCATGTCCTGTTATTCTACTTCACTTCTTAGTGAAATCAGGCAGGACAAAGGAACAAAGGTTATACTGCGTAATGTGGTTTCTCCTCCCAGGTCTTCAACAACAGTTTTCTGCTCCAGTTCCTGTTCCAGCCATTCGGTGGGGCGAGGGCTGATTGGGTCGAGGAGTCTAGCAGAGGGACTTAGGACGAACTTTAGGGAACAGCTGACCGAAGAAAAGGAAATTTGAAGAGAAAGAAAGAGAGAGAGAAAGAAAGAGAGAGAGGGAGACAGGGAGACAGAGACAGACAGACAGAGGGAGACAGGGAGAGAGGGGGAGACAGACAGACAGAGGGAGACAGGGAGAGAGGGGGAGAGAGAGAGAGAGAGAGAGAGAGAGAGAGAGAGAGAGAGAGACAGAGAGAGAGAGAGACAGAGAGAGAGAGAAGGAAAGAGAGAGAGAAAGAAAGAAAGAGAGAGACAAGGAAAGAGAGAGAGGGAGAGAGGGAGAGAGGGAGAGAGAGACAGAGAGAGAGAAGGAAAGAGAGAGAGGGAGAGAGAGAGAGAGGGAGAGAGAGAGAAGGAAAGAGAGAGAGGGAGAGAGGGAGAGAGAGACAGAGAGAGAGAAGGAAAGAGAGAGAGGGAGAGAGGGAGAGAGAGACAGAGACAGCGAGAGAGAGAGAGAGGGAGAGAGAGAGAGAGAGAGAGAGAGAGAGAGAGAGAGAGAGAGAGAGAGAGAGACAGAGAGACAGAGAGACAGAGAGACAGAGAGAGAGAGAGAGAGAGAAGGAAAGTCCAAAGAAAGGAAAGTCAACATTGAGTTCAGAACAGAAACTAACAATTATTTGTTGGCGCTGGACTAATGAAAATTGAGTTCGGAACAGAAACTAACCAGAAACTGTTTTAGTACTGGGCTAGAACAAATATGTGCTACCCTGTGGGATCTCAGGACCAGGAAACTGCCTTGCCACCAAGTAAATAGATTTTTTAAATTCAGGATATGTGAAAGTTATCCTGGAATTTGTCCCTGAAGGGGAACAGTCAGACCTTTACTGATTGATAAGGGAGGAGACAACTAATCAAATGAATCTAAACTTATTGTCTCTTACCCCAAAGTAGTTGTTAGGTATGAATCCCTCTCGGCCACAAAGTGATGCCCACCACCAATCTACCCCATCCGGCTTCTGGAGGATAGTCACCATGTCCCCCTCTCTGAAGCCCAGCTCGTCTGCCTCCTGGGAAGGGTACTCCCACAGGGCATACAGCACCCCGCTGTTCTCCACACCCATCGCCTCCTCCACACCTGACAACACACACACACACACACACACACACACACACACACACACACACACACACACACACACACACACACACACACACACACACACACACACACACACACACACACACACACACACACACACACACACACACACACACACACACACACACAACGATTTTTCTAACACTTTCAGAAAAGGTTTCGACACAGAGTGCAAATAGTTCAGGATAAAGTGGTCTATGTGGTTTAGTGGTTAGAGTGGATGACCCCGGCAGTCATGTAAGCCAGAGGCAGCATGGGTTAGAATCCAGACCACTGCTCGTTGACTCGATGTCTTCGACTGTTTCTGTTCAATAACAGATGTGGGACTGCCCCACTCCTAAAAATAGTTATGGAGAAAGAGGGCACCCCTGTCTAGTTCCTCCTACCCCTGAGGAAGCTCTCACACTCCTCGAAGCCCATAGCGTACGGGTCACACTTCTGAGAGGCTGTGGCCTCATCACTCTCCGTCACCGCCATGACAGCTGCTCCGTTCCTCACCAGGAACTGACAGAGAGGAAGGTCGTTACAGGATGCTGCACAGTGGAGGGGGGTCCTGGTACAGAGCAACAACAACAACACTATGTGAACAAAACAACCCGATCTGACTAAACACAACGCATAATGACACAATATGACCCAAAACAGGGACAGCAACAGAGGGAGGGGACAGTAAAGGAAAATTGGACTGGTCAATGAAAGAGCCCGTTATAAGGGAGGGGAAGTATTCGGGACTAGAATGTACTATTTTTTCTTTAAAAAAAATAAATGTAACCCTTATTTTACCAGGTACGTTGACATTTACAGCAACGACCTGTGGAATAGTTACAGGGGAGAGGAGATGGGGAACAAATGAGCCAATTGTAAGCTGGGGATGATTATGTGACCATGATGGTATGATGGCCAGATCGGGTATTTATCCAGGACACCGGGGTTAACACCTCTACTCTTACGATAAGTGCCATGTGATCTTTAGTGACAACAGAGAGTCAGGACACCCGTTTAACGTCCCATCCGAAAGACGGCACCCTACACAGGGCAATGTCAGAAAGTGGGATGCAGGATGGCACGCTGCTGGCCATAAGGAATAATGGCCAGCAGCGTGCCATTATTATGTAGAAGAAGGAAGCTAACAGGGACATAAGCCAGTTAAAAGGGCAGACGATAATGAAGTTACCATCCGTGGCTGTCTGGGGCGGAGACGTTGGCTCCTATACGAACCAGGAAGTCCACCACGCTGTAGTGACCTCCACAGATGGCGTTATGGAGGGCTGTGATGCCCTCGTCATTCGGCTGGCTCGGGTCACTCATCTACAGGTCACAGACCACGCAGGGGTGAACCTCATGCTTGCTGTCAACACACACTGAATGCTTTATTTGGGTCAACAACAGACCCTACCTCCTGCACCCAACCCCTACACCCATCCTTCTCACCTCCTGCAACCATCCTCCTCTACCTCCTGCACCCATCCTCCTCTACCTCCTGCACCCATCCTCCTCTACCTCCTGCACCCATCCTCCTCTACCTCCTGCACCCATCCTCCTCTACCTCCTGCACCCATCCCCCTCACCTCCTGCACCCATCCCCCTCACCTCCTGCACCCAACCCCATACCTCCTGCACCCCATCCTCCTCTACCTCCTGCACCCATCCTCCTCACCTCCTGCACCCATCCTCCTCGCCTCCTGCACCCATCCTCCTCACCTCCTGCACCCATCCTCCTCTACCTCCTGCACCCATCCTCCTCACCTCCTGCACTCATCCTCCTCTACCTCCTGCACCCATCCTCCTCACCTCCTGCACCCATCCCCCTCACCTCCTGCACCCATCCCCCTCACCTCCTGCACCCATCCCCCTCACCTCCTGCACGGCCCTCTGAACAGTGTCCAGTTCCCCCACCTCCTGCACGGCCCTCTGAACAGTGTCCAGTTCCCCCCACCTCCTGCACGGCCCTCTGAGCAGTGTCCAGTTCCCCCTACCTCCTGCACGGCCCTCTGAACAGTGTCCAGTTCCCCCTAGCTCCTGCACGGCCCTCTGAACAGTGTCCAGTTCCCCCTACCTCCTGCACGGCCCTCTGAACAGTGTCCAGTTCCCCCTAGCTCCTGCACGGCCCTCTGAACAGTGTCCAGTTCCCCCTACCTCCTGCACGGCCCTCTGAACAGTGTCCAGTTCCCCCTACCTCCTGCACGGCCCTCTGAACAGTGTCCAGTTCCCCCTACCTCCTGCACAGCCCCCTGAACAGTGTCCAGTTCCCCCCACCTCCTGCACGGCCCTCTGAACAGTGTCCAGTTCCCCCTACCTCCTGCACGGCCCTCTGAACAGTGTCCAGTTCCCCCTACCTCCTGCACGGCCCTCTGAACAGTGTCCAGTTCCCCCTACCTCCTGCACGGCCCTCTGAACAGTGTCCAGTTCCCCCTACCTCCTGCACGGCCCTCTGAACAGTGTCCAGTTCCCCCTACCTCCTGCACGGCCCTCTGAACAGTGTCCAGTTCCCCCCACCTCCTGCACGGCCCTCTGAACAGTGTCCAGTTCCCCCTACCTCCTGCACGGCCCTCTGAACAGTGTCCAGTTCTCCCCCACCTCCTGCACGGCCCTCTGAACAGTGTCCAGTTCCCCCTACCTCCTGCACGGCCCTCTGAACAGTGTCCAGTTCCCCCTACCTCCTGCACGGCCCTCTGAACAGTGTCCAGTTCCCCCCCACCTCCTGCACGGCCCTCTGAACAGTGTCCAGTTGCCCCCTACCTCCTGCATGGCCCTCTGAACAGTGTCCAGTTCCCCCACCAGTGACCCGTCCAGCAGTAGAACCAGAGGGCTGAGCCGAGCCCTCTGACCAGAATCCCCTCGTTCCCGACTGGCCCGACGCAGGATGGAATTGTACCCCTGGGAAGATGGAAGAGTACCACAACTTAATACCTTAACTTTTCCCTTATTAGATACAAGACGTAGTAACATCGAGATGGAGAGACATGACCAAGAAGTCTTTGTTTAAAATGCATGTGACTATTATTAGTGAAGACCTTTCACTAACTGGATCAGTTCACTGACAATGGGACTGTTTCATACATGGAATCAAGCTGCATCTTAGAGTACCAGCCAAAAGTTTGGACACATCTACTCATTCAAGTAAAAAAAATTAAATAAATTGTACTATTTTCTACATTGTAGTATAATAGTGAAGACATCAAAACTATGAAATAACACACATGGAATCATGTAGTAACCAAAAAAGAAGTGTTAAACAAATCAAAATATATTTTATATTTATATTTGAGATTCTTCAAAGTTGCCATCCTTTGCATTGATGACAGCTTTGCACACTCTTGGCATTCTCTCAACCAGCTTCATGAGGTAGTCATCTGGAATGCATTTCAATTAACAGGTTTTCCTTGTTAAAAGTTAATTTGTGGAATTTCTTTCCTTCTTAATGTGTTTGAGCCAATGAGTTCTGTTGTGACAAGGGATGGGTGGTATACCGAAGATAGCCCTACTTGGTAAAACACCAAGTACATATTATGGCAAGAACATCTCAATTAAGCAAAGAGAAACGACAGTCCATCATTAATTTAACACATGAAGGTCAGTCAATGTGGAACATTTCAAGAACTTTGACCGTTTCTTCAAGTGCAGTCGCAAAAACCATCAAGCGCTATGATGAAACTGGCTCTCATGAGGACCGCCACAGGAAAGGATGACCCAGAGTTACCTCTGCTGCAGAGGATAAGTTCATTAGAGTTACAAGCCTCAGAAATTCCAGCCCAAATAAATGCTTCACAGAGTTCAAGCAAAAGACATCAACTGTTCAGAGGAGACTGTGTGAATCAGGCCTTCATGGTCGAATTGCTGCAAAGAAACAACTATTAAAAGGACACCAATAATAAGAAGAGACTTGCTTGGGCCAAGAAACACGAGCAATGGACATTAAACCGGTGGAAATCTGTCCTTTGGTCTGATGAGTCCAAATCTGAGATTTTTGGTTCCAACCGCCGTGTCTTTGTGAGACGCAGAGTAGGGGAACGGATGATATCCGCATGTGTGGTTCTCTGGACGGTTCTGACTTAGAATATGTGGACAACTACAAATACCTAGGTATCTGGTTAGACTGTAAACTCTCCTTCCAGACTCACATTAAGCATCTCCAATCCAAAGTTAAATCTAGAATTGGCTTCCTATTCCGCAACAAAGCATCCTCCACTCATGCTGCCAAACATACCCTCGTAAAACTGACCATCCTACCGATCCTCGATTTCGGCGATGTCATTTACAAAATAGCCTCCAACACTCTACTCAACAAACTGGATGCAGTCTATCACAGTGCCATCCGTTTTGTCACCAAAGCCCCATATACTACCCACCACCGCGACCTGTATGCTCTCGTTGGCTGGCCCTCGCTTCATACTCGTTGCCAAACCCACTGGCTCCAGGTCATCTATAAGTCTCTGCTAGGTAAAGCCCCTCCTTATCTCAGCTCACTGGTCACCATAGCAGCACCCACCTGTAGCACGCGCTCCAGCAGGTATATTTCACTGGTCACCATAGCAACACCCACCTGTAGCACACGCTCCAGCAGGTATGTTTCACTGGTCAGCCCCAAAGCCAATTCCTCCTTTGGCTGCCTTTCCTTCCAGTTCTCTGCTGCCAATGACTGGAACGAACTACAACAATCACTGAAGCTGGAGACTCATATCTCCCTCTTCAGCTTTAAGCATCAGCTGTCAGAGCAGCTCACAGATCACTGCACCTGTACACAGCCCATCTGTAAATAGCCCATCAAACTACCTCATCCCCATACTGTATTTATTTATTTATCTTGCTCCTTTGCACCCCAGTATCTCTACTTGCACATTCATCTTCTACACATCCTACCATTCCAGTGTTTAATTTGCTATATTGTAATTACTTCACCACTATGGCCTATTTATTGCCTTACCTCTCTTATCTTACCTCATTTGCACACACTGTATATAGATTTGTTCTACTGTATTATTGACTGTATGTTTGTTTATTCCATGTGTAACTCTGTGTTGTTGTTTGTGTC
Organism: Salvelinus alpinus; assembly: GCF_045679555.1. Lineage (NCBI taxonomy): Eukaryota > Metazoa > Chordata > Actinopteri > Salmoniformes > Salmonidae > Salvelinus > Salvelinus alpinus. The sequence goes on along the minus strand of NC_092107.1, from coordinate 50,300,490 downwards.
GCACTGCTTTGCTCTATCTTGGCCAGGTCACAGTTGTAAATTAGAACTTGTTCTCAACTGGCCAACCTGGTTAAATAAAGGTTAAATTTAAAAAATATTATATATATTTTTTTTTAAAGAGTAGGTGAACGGATGATCTCTGCATGTGTGGTTCCCACCGTGACGCATGGAAGAGGAGGTGTGATGGTGCTTTGCTGGTGACACTGTCATGACCTCAACACAATTGAGATGGCTTGGGATAAGTTGGACCGCAGAGTGAAGGAAAAGCAGCCAACACGTGCTCAGCATATGTGGGAACTCCTTCAAGACGGTTGGAAAGTTGGTTGAGAGAATGCCAAGAGTGTGCAAAGCTGTCATCAAGGTAAAAGGGTGGCTACTTTGAAGAATCTAAAATATTACATACAGTGGGGAGAACAAGTATTTGATACACCGCCGATTTTGCAGGTTTTCCTACTTACAAAGCATGTAGAGGTCTGTCATTTTTATCATAGGTACACTTCAACTGTGAGAGACAGAATCTAAAACAAAAATCCAGAAAATCACATTGTATAATTTTTAAGTATTTAATTTGCATTTTATTGCATGACATAAGTATTTGATACATCAGAAAAGCAGAACTTAATATTTGGTACAGAAACCTTTGTTTGCAATTACAGAGTTCATACGTTTCCTGTAGTTCTTGACCAGGTTTGCACACACTGCAGCAGGGATTTTGGCCCACTCCTCCATACAGACCTTCTCCAGATCCTTCAGGTTTCGGGGCTGTCGCTGGGCAATACGGACTTTCAGCTCCCTCCAAAGATTTTCTATTGGGTTCAGGTCTGGAGACTGTCTAGGCCACTCAAGGACCTTGAAATGCTTCTTACGGAGCCACTCCTTAGTTGCCCTGGCTGTGTGTTTCGGGTCGTTGTCATGCTGGAAGACCCAGCCACGACCCATCTTCAATGCTCTTACTGAGGGAAGGAGGTTGTTGGCCAAGATCTCGCGATACATGGCCAAATCCATCCTTCCCTCAATACAGTGCAGTCGTCCTGTCCCCTTTGCAGAAAAGCATCCCCAAAGAATGATGTTTCCACCTCCATGCTTCACGGTTGGGATGGTGTTCTTGGGGTTGTACTCATCCTTCTTCTTCCTCCAAACACGGCGAGTGGAGTTTAGACCAAAAAGCTCTATTTTTGTCTCATCAGACCACATGACCTTCTCCCATTCCTCCTCTGGATCATCCAGATGGTCATTGGCAAACTTCAGACGGGCCTGGACATGCACTGGCTTGAGCAGGGGGACCTTGCGTGCACTGCAGGATTTTAATCCATGACGGCGTGGTGTGTTACTAATGGTTTTCTTTGAGATTGTGGTCCCAGCTCTCTTCAGGTCATTGACCAGGTCCTGCCGTGTAGTTCTGGGCTGATCCCTCACCTTCTTCATGATCATTGATGCCCCACGAGGTGAGATCTTGCATGAAGCCCCAGACCGAGGGTGATTGACCGTCATCTTGAACGTCTTCCATTTTCTAATAATTGCGCCAACAGTTGTTGCCTTCTCACCAAGCTGTTTTTCTATTGTCCTGTAGCCCATCCCAGCCTTGTGCAGGTCTACAATTTTATCCCTGATGTCCTTACACAGCTCTCTGGTCTTGGCCATTGTGGAGAGGTTGGAGTCTGTTTGATTGAGTGTGTGGACAGGTGTCTTTTATACAGGTAACGAGTTCAAACAGGTGGAGTTAATACAGGTAATGAGTGGAGAACAGGAGGGCTTCTCAAAGAAAAACTAACAGGTCTGTGAGAGCCGGAATTCTTACTGGTTGGTAGGTGATCAAATACTTATGTCATGCAATAAAATGCAAATTAATTACTTAAAAATCATACAATGTGAAGTAAAAAGTACAGACCTCTACATGCTTTGTAAGTAGGAAAACCTGCAAAATTGACAGTGTATCAAATACTTGTTCTTCCCACTGTATATTTTGATTTGTTTCAAACTTTTCGGGTTACTACATGATTCCATATGTGTTATTTCATAGTTTTGATGTCTTCACTATTATTCTACAATGTAGAAAATAGTAAAAATAAAGAAAATAAAACCCTGGAATTGAGTAGGTGTGTCCAATAGTTCTGACTGGTACTGTACATTTAAAACATCTTGACACACGTCACTGTAACATAGTCACAACAACAGAAAGCAAAGAGAAGAAATGTGTCCTGTCATACCCTGTACTCTGGCGAGGCAGGTTCAGGGTTAGGGACCGGGTTAGTGACAGGGGAGAGGGATGTAAAGCTGTCCCCTTCTCCGTCTGAGGATGAGCTGTAGTCACTCCTCATCTCCCCCCCTTGCTGGCCCGTCAACCCCTTCCGCCGGAAAAGTTTATTCATGATCTGTTTGTACTGTTTCCGATTGTGATCCGGCTGCAGGTTGGCTTGCTTCTTCTGGGGCTGGCCAGGGACTAGGGTCAAGGGTCACAAGGTTACCACAACATCGTGCACACACATGTAGACGCTTTCGAAAATGAAACATTCATAAGACCAGCGCCGCATTGATAACGTGATCAGCAGGAGATTCTACAGGGTGAGTATTGATAACGTGATCAGCAGGAGATTCTACAGGGTGAGTATTGATAACGTGATCAGTAGGAGATTCTACAGGGTGAGTATTGATAACGTGATCAGCAGAAGATTCTACAGGGTGAGTATTGATAACGTGATCAGCAGGAGATTCTACAGGGTGAGTATTGATAACGTGATCAGCAGGAGATTCTACAGGGTGAGTATTGATAACGTGATCAGCAGGAGATTCTACAGGGTGAGTATTGATAACGTGATCAGCAGAAGATTCTACAGGGTGAGTATTGATAACGTGATCAGCAGAAGATTCTACAGGGTGAGTATTGATAACGTGATCAGCAGAAGAATCTACAGGGTGAGTATTGATAACGTGATCAGCAGAAGAATCTACAGGGTGAGTATTGATAACGTGATCAGCAGAAGATTCTACAGGGTGAGTATTGATAACGTGATCAGCAGAAGATTCTACAGGGTGAGTATTGATAACGTGATCAGTCGGGGAGGCTGTAGATACATACTAAATAAATACAACTTTAATTAACAGAATGACTGTAAAACAGTTTGATAGTGAACTTTCTTTGTTGCGAACCATTCACTCCGTCATTGTCACTCACATCGCTGGTCCCCTTTTGTGTCAAATTCTTATGCAAAGTAATTGTATATTAGAAGTCATTTCCTAACCTTGTGACCCTGGTTCAGGGTTTGGGTCAAGTTTGGAGATAGGGGTCACAGAGCCGCGTCTCTTCAGGGCCCGGGGGATCTCAGAGCGGATACGGAACAGTTCTTCCATGTCAGGGACATCTGGGCTCTCTGGAGCCACCACTGGCTGCAGCTTGGACGGGCTGAGGGGCCTGGGGGCCACCACCTGGGATTCTCCTCCTATCTCTGTCTCCCTCTCTCTCTCTGGGAGAGCTGGGTCAGGGGCCGTGGGACTTTGATGAATCGGGTCCAGTCGCTCCAACTCAATGTCAACATCACCTGGTTTCAGCACTGTGGGAGAAGAGAGAACATACAGATGGACGGATGGACAGAATTACACACAGACGGGTGACCAAGCATAACCGGTTAGATTGTGAGAGTAGAGTCTATGTTCGTGTAGATACTATACCTTCCCCGTGGTAGGCTGGCTGCCTGAGCTCACGGGTCTGTGGCTGGGTCTGTGGCTGGGTCTGTGGCTGGGTCTGTGGCTCTCTGTACTCTAGGTAATCCCTATACTCCCTGGGTACAGCCTGGCGGTACAGAGCCACGTCCTTCTCGGGCCCCAGGGCCCGGGGGTGGAGGGCAGACGAGGCCCAGTAGGGGTTCTGGAGCCGCATGATGACGGAGAGAGGGATGGGTCTGTGCTGACGGGGGGGCTGGGAGGAGGAGGAGCAGGGGGGGATGGAGATACGGGATATGATTGGTTGGGGAGGGGCGTGGTAGAGGGAGGACGAGTCAGGAGGGACAGTAATACGGGTGTTACGGGGGAGAGATGCGTGGGTGGGCTGGTGGGAACGAGGGAGGGTGTCCTGGAGGGAAAGAAAAGGGGGCAGAGAGACAAAGAGAGAGAGAGAGAGACAGAGACAGAGACAGAGAGAGAGAGACAGACAGAGAGAGAGACAGACAAAGAGAGAGAGACAGAGAGAGAGACAGAGAGAGAGACAGAGACAGAGAGAGAGACAGAGAGAGAGACACAGAGAGAGACACAGAGAGACAGAGAGAGAGACACACAGAGAGAGACACAGAGAGAGAGACACAGAGAGAGAGAGACAGACAGACAGAGAGAGAGAGAGACAGAGACAGACAGAGAGAGACAGACAGAGAGAGAGACAGAGACAGAGAGAGAGACAGAGAGAGACACACAGAGAGAGACACAGAGAGACAGAGAGAGAGACACAGAGAGAGAGACACAGAGAGAGAGAGACAGACAGACAGAGAGAGAGAGACAGACAGAGAGAGAGACAGAGAGAGAGACAGAGAGAGAGAGAGAGACACAGAGAGACAGATTCTGTTCATCCGACCATCATTACTATACGTGACAATTTAAGCAATTTAACTTTCCATGTCAATAAAGTATAGAGAGGGATGATTATTAACAAACAAAACGCCTGAGCGCGCACACACACACACACACACACACACACACACACACACACACACACACACACACACACACACACACACACACACACACACACACACACACACACACACACACACACACACACACACACACACACACACACACTACCTTCTTGGAAGAGGAAGGGCCATCCAGGTTAGATTCTCTCCAGTTGGTGTTTGGCACCAACGGTCTCAGCCACTCAGTCTCTGCAACAAGGAGATGCTAGGTTAACAACAGGGAGATGCTAGGTTAACAACAGGGAGATGCTAGGTTAACAACAAGGAGATGCTAGGTTAACAACAGGGAGATGCTAGGTTAACAACAGGGAGATGCTAGGTTAACAACAGGGAGATGCTAGGTTAACAACAGGGAGATGCTAGGTTAACAACAGGGAGATGCTAGGTTAACAACAGGGAGATGCTAGGTTAACAACAGGGTGGTGCTAGGTTAACAACAGGGAGATGCTAGGTTAACAACAGGGAGATGCTAGGTTAACAACAAGGAGATGCTAGGTAAACAACAAGGAGATGCTAGGTTAACAACAGGGAGATGCTAGGTTAACAACAGGGAGATGCTAGGTTAACAACAGGGAGATGCTAGGTTAACAACAGGGTGGTGCTATGTTAACAACAAACAGGTGCTAGGTTAACAACAGACAGGTGCTAGGTTAACAACAGGGAGATGCTAGGTTAACAACAGGGAGATGCTAGGTTAACAACAGGGTGGTGCTATGTTAACAACAGACAGGTGCTAGGTTAACAACAGACAGGTGCTAGGTTAACAACAGACAGGTGCTAGGTTAACAACAAGGAGATGGTAGTTTAACAGGGAGATGGTAGGTTAACAACAGACAGGTGCTAGGTTAACAACAGACAGGTGCTAGGTTAACAACAGACAGGTGCTAGGTTAACAACAAGGAGATGGTAGTTTAACAGGGAGATGGTAGGTTAACAACCGGGAAATGCTAGGTTAACAACAGACAGGTGCTAGGTTAACAACAGGTAGATGGTAGGTGTGTGTGTGTTGAGGCCTTACTGTCATAGGTGTGTGTGTGTGTGTTGAGGCCTGACTGTCATAGGTGTGTGTGTGTTGAGGCCTGACTGTCATAGGTGTGTGTGTGTTGAGGCCTGACTGTCATAGGTGTGTGTGTGTTGAGGCCTGACTGTCATAGGTGTGTGTGTGTTGAGGCCTGACTGTCATAGGTGTGTGTTGAGGCCTGACTGTCATAGGTGTTTGTGTGTTGAGGCCTGACTGTCATAGGTGTGTGTTGAGGCCTGACTGTCATAGGCGCGCGCGTGTGTGTGTGTGTGAGGCCTAACTGTCGTAGGCGTGTGTGTGTGTGTGTGTGTGTGTGTGTGTGTGTGTGTGTGTGTGTGTGTGTGTGTGTGTGTGTGTGTGTGTGTGTGTGTGTGTGTGTGTGAGGCCTTACTGTCGTAGGCGTGTGTGTTGAGGCCTGACTGTCGTAGGTGTGTGTGTGTTGAGGCCTGACTGTCATAGGTGTGTGTGTTGAGGCCTGACTGTCATAGGTGTGTGTGTTGAGGCCTGACTGTCATAGGTGTGTGTGTGTTGAGGCCTGACTGTCGTAGGCGTGCGTGTGTTGAGGCCTGACTGTCGTAGGCGCGCGTGTGTGTGTGTGTGAGGCCTAACTGTCGTAGGCGTGTGTGTGTGTGTGTGTGTGTGTGAGGCCTAACTGTCGTAGGCGTGTGTGTGTGTGTGTATGTATGTGTGTGTGTGTGAGGCCTGACTGTCGTAGGCGCGTGCGCGTGTGTGTGTTTGTATGTGTGTGTTTGTATGTGTGTGTGTGTGTGTTTGTATGTGTGTGTGTGTGTGTGTGTGAGGCCTAACTGTCGTGTGTGTGTGTGTGTGTGAGGCCTAACTGTTGTGTGTGTGTGTGAGGCCTAACTGTCGTGTGTGTGTGTGAGGCCTAACTGTCGTGTGTGTGTGTGAGGCCTAACTGTCGTGTGTGTGTGTGAGGCCTAACTGTCGTGTGTGTGTGTGTGTGTGTGTGTGTGTGTGTGTGAGGCCTAACTGTCGTGTGTGTGTGTGTGTGTGTGTGTGTGTGTGTGGAGGCCTAACTGTTGTGTGTGTGTGTGTGTGTGTGTGTGTGTGAGGCCTAACTGTCGTGTGTGTGTGTGTGTGGTGTGTGGTGTGTGGTGTGTGGTGTGTGTGTGTGTGTGTGTGTGTGTGTGTGAGGCCTTACTGTCGTAGGCGTGGTGGGGTTTCTTCTTATGAGACGCCACGTCCAGATCAGTCTCATTCCATTTACCTGGGCTCTTATGTCTCTGCATGACTTCATCTGGAGAGAGAATAAAAGCTAACAGTCATATTAACTAATTCAGATTACTGAGAAATGTAGGCTCCTGTCTATGTGTCAAAGTTATTAACTTTGTAGTTAATTAACAGTGTAGTGACACGCACTAAAGAGTCAATATAGTGACACGTACTAGAGAGTCAATATAGTGACACGTACTAAAGAGTCAATATAGTGACACGTACTAGAGAGTCAATATAGTGACACGTACTAAAGAGTCAATGTAGTGACACGTACTAAAGAGTCAATGTAGTGACACGTACTAAAGAGTCAATGTAGTGACACGTACTAAAGAGTCAATGTAGTGACACGTACTAGAGTCAATGTAGTGACACGTACTAAAGAGTCAATGTAGTGACACGTACTAAAGAGTCAATGTAGTGACACGTACTAGAGTCAATGTAGTGACACGTACTAAAGAGTCAATGTAGTGACACGTACTAAAGAGTCAATGTAGTGACACGTACTAGAGTCAATGTAGTGACACGTACTAAAGAGTCAATGTAGTGACACGTACTAGAGAGTCAATATAGTGACACGTACTAAAGAGTCAATATAGTGACACGTACTAAAGAGTCAATGTAGTGACACGTACTAAAGAGTCAATGTAGTGACACGTACTAAAGAGTCAATGTAGTGACACGTACTAAAGAGTCAATGTAGTGACACGTACTAGAGTCAATGTAGTGACACGTACTAAAGAGTCAATATAGTGACACGTACTAAAGAGTCAATGTAGTGACACGTACTAGAGTCAATGTAGTGACACGTACTAAAGAGTCAATGTAGTGACACGTACTAAAGAGTCAATGTAGTGACACGTACTAGAGTCAATGTAGTGACACGTACTAAAGAGTCAATATAGTGACACGTACTAAAGAGTCAATGTAGTGACACGTACTAAAGAGTCAATATAGTGACACGTACTAAAGAGTCAATGTAGTGACACGTACTAAAGTGTCAATATAGTGACACGTACTAAAGAGTCAATATAGTGACACGTACTAAAGAGTCAATGTAGTGACACGTACTAAAGAGTCAATGTAGTGACACGTACTAAAGTGTCAATATAGTGACACGTACTAAAGAGTCAATGTAGTGACACGTACTAAAGAGTCAATGTAGTGACACGTACTAAAGTGTCAATGTAGTGACACGTACTAAAGAGTCAATGTAGTGACACGTACTAAAGAGTCAATGTAGTGACACGTACTAAAGTGTCAATATAGTGACACGTACTAAAGAGTCAATATAGTGACACGTACTAAAGAGTCAATGTAGTGACACGTACTAAAGAGTCAATGTAGTGACACGTACTAAAGAGTCAATATAGTGACACGTACTAAAGAGTCAATATAGTGACACGTACTAAAGAGTCAGTGTAGTGACACGTACTAGAGAATTGTGAAGCATTCACTATACTTCCAGAACCTGTGTTGACTAAATTACATTAAAGTTCCAATGCAGCCATTTTTATCTCAAAATCAAATAATTTCCGGGTAACAATTAAATACCTTACTGTGAATGTATTTGATTCAAATGGTCAAAAAGAAACAACAATAGCTTATTAGCAAAGAGTAATTTCTCAAGCAAGAATGATCCTAGGACTGTCTGGGTCTGAATGGGGAAGGGAACCTGAGGAGTAGCTGTTGAATTGAGGTTAGGAACTCTTTTCAAAACAGCTCTTTAAACTAAAAAGACACTATCATCATTTTCACAATTTCATACTTTTATTCCAGATCTGTTAATTGAAATGAATTCCAAAGGAATTCAACCTCATGAAGCTGGTTGAGAGAATGCCAAGAGTGTGCAAAGCTGTCATCAAAGCAAAGGGTGGCTACTTTGAATAATTTGTTTAACACTTTTTTTGGTTACTACATGATTCCATATGTGTTATTTCATAGTGTTGATGTCTTCACTATTATTCTACAATGTAGAAAATAGTAAAAATAAAGAAAAACCCTTGAATGAGTTAGTTGTGTCCAAACTTTTGACTGGTATTGTATATATAAATAAACACAGGAAAATCACATTTGACTGCACTGGCCCTTAAATATAGTACTACACGGTGCATTCGGAAAGTATTCAGACCCCTTGACTTTTTCCACATTGCTACGTTACAGCCTTATTCTAAAATAGATTAACATTTTTTTCCCGCTCAAACACAATACCCCATAATGACAAAGCAATTAATATATATACTTTTAAATATCCTATTTGCATAAGTATTCAGACCCTTTACTCAGTACTTTGTTGAAGCACCTTTGGCAGCGATTACAGCCTAGAGTCTTCTTGGGTATGATGCTACAAGCTTGGCACACCTGTATTTGGGGAGTTTCTCCCATTCCTTCTCTGCAGATCCTCTCAAGCTCTGTCAGGTTGGATGGGAAGCGTCGCTGCACAGCTATTTTCAGGTCTCTCCAGAGATGTTCGATCGGGTTCAAGTCCAGGCTCTGGCTGGGCCACTCAAGAACAATCAGAGACTTGTTCCGAAGCCACTCCTGCGTTGTCTTGGCTGTGTGCTTAGGGTCGTTGTCCTGTTGGAAGGTGAACCTTCGCCCCAGTCTGAGGTCCTGAGCGCTCTGGAGCAGGTTTTCATCAAGGATCTCTGTACTTTGCTCCGTTCATCCGTCCATCGATCCTGACTAGTCTTCCAGTCCCTGCCGGTGAAAAACATCCCCACAGCATGATGCTGCCACCACCATGCTTGGTGCCATGTTTCCTCCAGATGTGAAGCTTGGCATTCAGGCCAAAGGGTTCAATCTTGGTTTCATCAGACCAGTTAACCTTGTTTCTCATGGTCTGAGAGTCCTTTAGGTACCTTTTGGCAAACTTAGGCTGTCATGTGCCTTTTGCTGAGGAGTGGCTTCTGTCTGGCCACTATATTATAAATTCCTGATTGGTGGAGTGCTGCAGAGATGGTTGTCCTTCTGGAAGGTTCTCCCATCTCCACAGAGGAACTCCGGAGCTCTGTCAGAGTGACCATCGGGTTCTTGGTCACCTCCCTGACCAAGGTCCTTCTCCCCTGATTGCTCAGTTTGGCCGTGGGGCCACCTCTAGGAAGAGTCTTGGTGGTTCCAAACTTCTTCCATTTCAGAATGATGGAGGCCACTGTGTTCTTGGGGACCTTCAATGCTGCAGACATTTTTTGGTACCCTTCCCCAGATCTGTGCCTCGACACAATGCTGTCTCAGCATTCCTTCGACCTCATGGCTTGGTTTTTGCTCTGACATGCACTGTCAACTGTGGGACCTTATATAGACAGGTGTGTGTGCCTTCCCAAATCATGTCCAATCAATTGAATTTACCACAGGTGGACTCCAAGCAAGTTGTAGAAACATCTCAAGGAAACAGGATGCATCTGAGCTCAATTTCTAGTCCCATAACTAAAGGGTCTGAATAATTATGTAAATAACATATTTCTGTTAATTTCTTTTATACATTTGCAGGAAAAAAACTGTTTTCGCTTTGTCATTATGGGGTATTGTGTGTAGATTGATGAGGGAAAAAAACATTTTATAAATTTTAGAACAAGGCTGTAACATAACAAAATGTGGAAAAAGTCAAGGGGTCTGAATACTTAATGAATGCACCGTTGCTACAGTAGGCGACTCACCAGATTGGCTGAAAGGCACAAAGTTACGTGGCAGGGTACTGGGTGCTGCTGATTGGCTGAACTGGCAAGGGGAGTGGCTTCGGCCCAGTCGTGGGGATGTCCGACCCATCGTAGGAGAATCATACGGGGACAGCAGATTGGACAAGGAGTGTGAGGGTTGTACCCTCCCCCGATGTGATTGATCATAGCCAGGAGCAAAGGAAGGAGGGGAGTGGTTTGAATCAATATAGCTGATTGATCCTCGCGGGCTGCGGTCGTAGGTCATTCGGCGAGACGGAGAAGGAGACGCACGACGCTGGGTACGAGGTGATTGGTTGGGAGGGGTCAGCTGACCATAGGAGTAGTTGGGGTCAGGACCTCCAGAATGATGGGACGGAGAGAGAGAGTATCTGTCTCGTTGTGCCTGGGAAGGGGAGGAGGGCATCGTCTTAGGGCTGGAGACCATGGGATCCAGGTTGGAGAGGTTGGCGCTGGGGGAGTAGGGGAGGGTAGAGCTGGAGCTGGGGGAGTAGGGGAGGGTAGAGCTGGGGGAGTAGGAGAGAGAGCTGGGGGAGTAGGGGAGAGAGCTGAAGCTGGGGGAGTAGGGGAGAGAGCTGGAGCTGGGGGAGTAGGGGAGAGAGCTGGTGCCTCCTGTCTGTCTCTCTGAGGTTGAGGGCTGGAGTTTTCCTCTGGGGATCACAGCATCAGAGGCAGTCTGTAGGGAAACGAGGAGGAGAACATACACGGCACAGCATTGTTACTGAGCTCTGGGTCTGAATAGCTGAGGTGTGTGTGTGTGTGTGTGTACCTGAGAAACAGACTGGGTGGTGGGGGAGACCTTCTGTAACAGAGAGGTAAACTCTCTGGATAACTCATCAGCCTGGGCCAGAGACGCATTCAGGTCCTCGTCCATCGTCTGGACTGCATGGTCACACACACACACACACACACACACACACACACACACACACACACACACACACACACACACACACACACACACACACACACACACACACACACACACACACACACACACACACACACACACACACACACACACAAAAAATAACATTAGGAGAAGCAACTACTACATAAATATAGAGTAGGACAAACTTGATCTATTTTAAGTGTCTTCAGAATAGAAGACCTGGAGCTGAGGACTTAACCTGACCTGTTACAGAGCAAGTTCAGGTCAGGAAAAACTCCCGATCCTGCTAGAGAGCTCACACAGCTGTTATGCTGTTTGTTTTATGTGTCTATGGGTGGTGTTAAAGGGATAGGTCAGGCCTTTATCTACCGACCCAGAGTCAGATTAAGCCCTTTATCTACCGACCCAGAGTCAGATGAGGCCCTTTATCTACTGACCCAGAGTCAGATGAGGCCCTTTATCTACTGACCCAGAGTCAGATGAGGCCCTTTATCTACTGACCCAGAGTCAGATGAGGCCCTTTATCTTCTGACCCAGAGTCAGATGAGGCCCTTTATCTTCTGACCCAGAGTCAGATGAGGCCCTTTATCTACTGACCCAGAGTCAGATGAGGCCCTTTATCTTCTGACCCAGAGTCAGATGAGGCCCTTTATCTACTGACCCAGAGTCAGATGAGGCCCTTTATCTACTGACCCAGAGTCAGATGAGGCCCTTTATCTACTGACCCAGAGTCAGATGAGGCCCTTTATCTACTGACCCAGAGTCAGATGAGGCCCTTTATCTACTGACCCAGAGTCAGATTAAGCCCTTTATCTACCGACCCAGAGTCAGATGAGGCCCTTTATCTACTGACCCAGAGTCAGATGAAGCCCTTTATCTACTGACCCAGAGTCAGATGAGGCCCTTTATCTACTGACCCAGAGTCAGATGAAGCCCTTTATCTACTGACCCAGAGTCAGATGAGGCCCTTTATCTACTGACCCAGAGTCAGATGAAGCCCTTTATCTACTGACCCAGAGTCAGATGAACTCATGGGTACCATTTATATATCTATGCATGTAGGTTGAAAAGAAGTCGCTAACGCTAGTTGGTGACTGGAAGTCAAAGGTAAGTGCTAGCATGTCATTGCACTAACGCTAGTTGGTGACTGGAAGTCAAAGGTAAGTGCTAGCATGTCATTGCACTAACGCTAGTTAGTATTGGCTAGCGAAACTATCAAAATCCCGAAGTATCCCTTTAAGATGTTGTACTCACATAGTGTGTTTCTGCCATAGCTAACAGTACATTTACATTTTACATTTACATTTTACATTTACATTTTACATTTACATTTTACATTTACATTTTTACATTTTTAGTCATTTAGCAGACGCTCTTATCCAGAGCGATTTACAGTAGAGTGCATACATTTTTATTACATTTTTACATACTGAGACAAGGATATAAGGATTTAACGCCAGCAGCATACCACCCTGCATACCACTGTTGGCTTGCTTCTGAAGCTAAGCAGGGTCGGTCCTGGTCAGTCCCTGGATGGGAGACCAGATGCTGCTGGAAGTGGTGTTGGAGGGCCAGTAGGAGGCACTCTTTCCTCTGGTCTAAAAAATATCCCAATGCCCCAGGGCAGTGATTGGGGACACTGCCCTGTGTAGGGTGCCGTCTTTCGGATGGGACGTTAAACGGGTGTCCTGACTCTCTGAGGTCATTAAAGATCCCATGGCACTTATCGTAAGAGTAGGGGTGTTAACCCTGGTGTCCTGGCTAAATTCCCAATCTGGCCCTCAAACCATCATGGTCACCTAATAATCCCCAGTTTATAATTTATCCCCCTCCTCTCCCCTGTAACTATTCCCCAGGTCGTTGCTGCAAATGAGAATGTGTTCTCAGTCAACTTACCTGGTAAAATAAATAAATAAAATATCCCTACCGGCCAAGAGCAGACGCTCTTATCCAGAGCGACTTACAGTAGAGTGCATACATTTTATTAAATATTTTTTTTTTACACATACTGAGACAAGGATATCCCTACCGGCCAAACCCTCCCTACCGGCCAAACCCTCCCTACCGGCCAAACCCTCCCTAACCCGGACGACGCTATGCCAATTGTGCGTCGCCCCACGGATCTCCCGGTTGCGGCCGGCTGCGACAGAGCCTGGGCGCGAACCCAGCCCAGCCTGGGCGCGAACCCAGAGACTCTGGTGGTGCAGCTAGCACTGCGATGCAGTGCCCTAGACCACTGCGCCACCCGGGAGTACAGTGGATCTTCCTTTAAAAGTTGTGTAGTACTGCAGCAGAGCTTCCGGACTGTTGCGGAATTCTATGGCACGTTATTTGTTATTTAATTGTCAGCCATTGTTGCCATTAACGCTAGTTAGTTCTAGTTTGACCACCAGAGGGAATCTTTGAGAAGTATTTGACTGTTATTAAATATTGGCTGTACTAGAGAATTTAAAACATTTTTGTCGTAAGAACATAGTATATGGGATAGATTAAGAAATTTAGCTTAATTAATTTGATTAATGTTATGGTGTTTCTCTTCCAAGAAAAACGAAATTCTAAGGGTTTCCGTTAGGAAAATATGTCTCTCTGTACAATGTGACCGGTCGGGAGTAAACTACTAAGTGACTACGAGTGAAGAGCAAAATAATCCTAACATTTCCAAATCAAAATCTGATTGATTTATCAAGACCAGTCTCCATGCTATGTCATGATATTTATTCCCACAGTAATTCGTTATGGATCCATTAATATATTTAAAGTCCCTAAACTTCGACAAGAGTCTATTGTCCTGCTGATAGTTGAAATAAAACATCTGGATTTTGAAAGAGTATTTTTTATCATTATTTTATTAACGAAAGCATAAAGATGTTGATGAAGAAATACTGTACAGTATATGCGTTATCCGACATTTTGCGGTTGCATAAAGTTTGTAATCAGAAATGTAAAACTTTAGAGTACTTAAACCATTGCAAGTTGGGGGGAATTTCTTTTCACACCTACAGTAGCCGAGCTATTAGACTATCCTTTTGTAAAGGTTGAGGAGTCTATTGTCCTGCTAATAGCCCATCGTGGAAACGTTGTTTGCACCCTATAGGTTTTAGACCTGCAGTAGGTTATAACAATCCATGCCTTCTGGGAATGTTTAAAAGTCCAAAAGTTAGAAGTTGGCTGTCAGAAGTATTTTTTTTTAAATCAACCAATGGCAGCCTTTAAATGCTTTATTATCCAAATGTTTAAAGTGCGTGTGGGCGACAGAGAGAACGCATCCGACTGTTTCTAACATCAGGGCTTTCAGGAGGAATAGAAAATTGCGTGTAAATTCATAAACCACGTGCCATAGAATCGGTTCATCGAAAATCTCTTCCCAACTATTTTGCAATCTATACGGCACAGTTGTCAATTTTTTGGTCCTTAAATTAAACTGGCCGACAGACAAGTTCCTTACTTTTTCCCCCTTCCGCTCGCCTCTTCCATATTTGCGGTAATGCTGCAATTAGTTGGTTGTAATTTTGAGCAGACTTTTCCATATATTTTTGTTAGCTGCATGTGTGACAACTCCACCAGTTCTATTTATGAAATAACTTAAAGATTATACTTTTTTTTTTTTTTTTTAAACTTTTTTTCTCAAAACTAATGTTTTTTTCTCAATGAGTATATTTGAGTTTACATTTACATTTTACATTTAAGTCATTTAGCAGACGCTCTTATCCAGAGCCACAATATTTGTTGTATTATTTGTTCTGTCTTCGCAACCAACTTTCTATGGCTTGTTTTAAAAATAACTATATTTTGGAGATGATTTCGTTTTCAAATAACCGAAAGGGAGAGGTTGTAATCTGAATAAAGGGAGAGGTTGTAATCTGAATAAAGGGAGAGGTTGTAATCTGAATAAAGGGAGAGGTTGTAATCTGAGTAAAGGGAGAGGTTGTAATCTGAATAAAGGGAAAGAGGCCATTCTTGAACATGGGGTGAGACATTCTTACTAATCTGCTAGAGAACCAGTTCAGATTTAAGTATAACTTTTGTATGACTGAAGCCGTTAGTGAGCGGTCTAATGCTTGAATATTTAATCATTTCTGCCCTTCGAATTTATATTAATTATATAAATAGGCCCTTTTAAGTTTGTCTGGCTTGCCGTTTAAAAAAAATAAATAAAATTTGCTCAACATTTTTTAAAAACAGGTTGCTAGGTGTAGGCAAGACCATAAGCAAATAGGTCAACTGGGATATGACTAAAGATTTAATCAGGGTAAACTGGGATATGACTAAAGAGTTAATCAGGGTAAACTGGGATATGACTAAAGAGTTAAATCAGGGTGATTTTTCAACAAATAGTCAAATAGTTTCCTTTCCATGGTAGCAAGATCTTATCTATTTTTCAAACTGTCTATTAAAATGTATTGGAGTGAGATCATTTCTTTCTTTCAGGATATGTATACCGAGTATATCCACATCCGGCGTCATACCATTTTATTGGTAAACTACACAGTAATGGAAAAGTTATATTTTTTATTGATCCAATACAGAATATAGCAGGTAAAATAAATAAAAATAAAGCTTGCCACATGCATCTGATTATTCATTATGAAAAGGATTTATTTCTGGTCTGTGAGAATATCTAAGGTGCTTTTATATAATTATAATGCAGGGTTAATAATAATAATAATAATAATATTAATCGTTGGATAACAGATCAGCTCTCGGAACTCATTAAGAGGCGGCTTCTATCTTCAATATGCTTTAAATGCTTTATTATCCAAATGTTTAAAGTGCGTGTGGGCGACAGAGAGAACGCATTCGACTGTTTCTAACATCAGGGCTTTCAGGAGGAACAGGAAATTGCGTGTAAATTCATAAACCACGTGCCATAGAATCGGTTCATCGAAAATCTCTTCCCATCTTGCAATGTGTATGGCACAGCTGTCCATTTTATGCAGATATTCAATTTGTGCCACAGATTAGACTACCGATAGATCAGCGTTGTGACTCCCCCTTGTGGTAGTGCGGTGCAATGACAGAATGCAAGCATCTACCACTAAGGGTCGCGGCATAAACTCAAAACCTTTAAAAGGAAGAACCACTGTATGTCTCTACAGGTGTTGTTAAGGGTGATCTGGTACTCACACATGTTACTGCCATATACTGTAGTAGCAAGAAACACAGTCATGCATCTCGATGACTGGGGTTAACCTCTTAAAACGTAAAATGGCAAACTGTAGATTTCCGCCTAAATAGACATACCCAACAGTAACTGCTATTCATGTGTAATTACATGATTCTGACATGCAAAAACTTGGTATATTTGGAAAGAAGTCATCTGGGATATTATGAGGAAATGATCAGAAGATAGGAGTTGCATTGTTCAAAATAAACAAGATCAAACACTTTTTTTGTTGTTGAGTGAAGTGAGTTAATTATTGATGACCAGAGCTGGAAACACATCAGACGGCTCCCACAACATGTGAACAATATCAGAAAAGAATGGGATTGATAGACCTTACAACTAGAAATGGGAAGATATTTTAGTAAGTAGTGTCAGATGTGGTCACGGAACATTTCAAAGTGTTCCTAAACCTCTCCAAAGTGGCATATGTCTGTAAATGAGAATTCCAGTGCTATTACATATTTGCAATCCCTAAATGATATTGGTTCAGTATAAAAACACCCTTTCTACCATATCAACCTGACTCAAACATTATGGTGTTGTTATGGGGTATCCAGGGTACACTCAAGTGTCCTTTCAACCTCTCCAAAGTGCCCGAATGTGGTAATTGCACTGTGTTTGCCCACTGGATCTGCTCTACTATAAAAACTATACTTGTACAACACCAACAGCTCTCAAACATTGTAGTGGTGTCGGGGGACATACGGGGGATATCCAAGTGTGCCTGAACGTTTAGCCCAGGCATATCCAATGTATTGGTCCCACATACAAATTAACTGTTTACAAAAACAAATGTAAAAGCAACAGATATACAGTACCAGTCAAAAGTTTGGACACACCTACTCATTTGAGGGTTTTTCTTTATTTTTACATTGTAGAATAATAGTGAAGACATCAAAACTATGAAATAACACATATGGAATCATGTAGTAACCAACCACCCTTTGCCTTGATGACAGCTTTGCATACTTTTGGCATTCTCTCAACCAGCTTCATGAGGAATGCTTTTCCCACCGTCTTGAGGGAGTTCCCACATATGCTGAGCACCTGTTGGCTGCTATTCCTTCACTCTGCGGTCCAACTCATCCCAAACCATCTCCATTAGGTTGAGGTCGGGTGATTGTCGAGGCCAGGTCATTTGATGCAGCACTCCACCACTCTCCTTTTTGGTCAAATAGCCCTTACACAGCCTGGAGGTGTGTTTGGGGTCATTGTCCTGTTGAAAAACAAATCATAGTCGGACTAAGGGCAAACCGGATGGGATGGCGTATCGCTGCTGAATGCTGTGGTAGCCATGTTGGTTATGTGTGCCTTGAATTCTAAATAAATCACTGACAGTGTCACCAGCAAAGCATCCCCACACCTCCTCCTCCATGCTTCACGGTGGGAACCACACATGTGGAGATCATCCGTTCACCTACTCTGCGTCTCACAAAGACATGGTGGTTGGAGCCAAAAATCTGAAATTTGGACTCATCAGACCAAAGGACATATTTCCACCGGTCTAATGTCCATTGCTCGTGTTTCTTGGTCCAAGCAAGTCTCTTCTTATTATTGGTGTCCTTTAGTAGTGGTTTCTTTGCAGCAATTCAACCATGACGGCCTGATTCATGCAGTCTCCTCTGAACAGTTGATGTTGAGACGTGTCTGTTACTTGCACTCTGTAAAGCATTTATTTGGGCTGGAATTTCTGAGGCTGGTAACTCTAATGAACTTATCCTCTGCAGCAGAGGTAACTCTGGGTCTTCCTTTCCTGTGGTGGTCCTCATCAGAGCCAGTTTCATCATAGCGCTTGATGGTTTTTGCGACTGCACTTGAAGAAATGTTCAAAGTTCTTGAAATGTTCCGCATTGACTGACCTTCATGTGTTAAATTAATGATGGACTGTCGTTTCTCTTTGCTTATTTGAGCTGTTCTTGCCGTAATATGGACTTGGTCTTTTACCAAATATGTCTATCTTCTGTATACCAACCCTACTTTGTCACAACACAACTGGCACACCTGTTAATTGAAATGCATTCCAGGTGACTACCTCATGAAGCTGGTTGAGAGAATGCCAATAGTGTGCAAAGCTGTCATCAAGCCAAAGGGTGGCTACTTTGAAGAATCTCAAATATAACATATATTTTGATTTGTTGAACACCCGTTGTGGTTACTACATGATTCCATATGTGTTATTTCATAAGTGGTACTGTACATAAAAATATATAAAATGTCTTATCAAACACAAACTTGGTTACACCCCGTGTCCTTCAATAAAAAAGGTACAACAATAGAAATAAGCGGAACTATTTACAAAATGGCGTTCGTGTTTGTTTTCCATCCCAGGTATAGATGATTAGATATCACTTTCACCATAGCTTGTGCATGTCGTGATAGTCTTTGAAGCAAGTCTCTCTCTGACCAGGAAACAAAAAGAGAACTGGCATTTCGGACAGAACATCTGGCATTTCCCCCTTCTTTTCCACCTGTGTTTTTTTTGCAATACTTGCAGTTCTTCCTTTTGTCTTTTGGCATGTGTTTTGGATAGTGGCGCTCACCTTGAGTGGAGGGGGGGGGGGTCTTGTGATGGTTGTGAGGTTGCTTTGGGGCCCCAATTCAGCCATTTCCAACACCAGCTGCTCTCGGAAGGCCAACTGGGAGAGAGGGGTTTGTCCTTTTGCTTTGACCATCTGCTTGTGGAGAATGCTACAGTAAATGTTTTCCATGTCCACAAAGTTGTACCACTTCCTGGTCTTGCGGAGGACCTGGTAGTAGCCTATCAGAGCAGATCGGTCGACACCCCCCCATGCTGGCATTGTAGTCTTTCACTGAAACAGGAA
Organism: Salvelinus alpinus; assembly: GCF_045679555.1. Classification (NCBI taxonomy): domain Eukaryota; kingdom Metazoa; phylum Chordata; class Actinopteri; order Salmoniformes; family Salmonidae; genus Salvelinus; species Salvelinus alpinus. The sequence goes on along the minus strand of NC_092107.1, from coordinate 50,281,005 downwards.
CGGGGACATTCTTCCTCACTCATGCCCCATTGTCATTTTTCACCCTCCTTGAGACATGGTTGTTATTGAATGCTTTATGCTGTGTGGTGAGCATGGTTACTTCCCTAGTGTCCTTCCATTTCACAAAAAAACAGCTTGTTAGTCCTGATCCAACATATGGTCCCCCTCTCCGCTGTCTTTGTCATGTCTTGTTAGTCCTGATCCAACATATGGTCCCCCTCTCCGCTGTCTTTGTCATGTCTTGTTAGTCCTGATCCAATGTATGGTCCCCCTCTCCGCTGTCTTTGTCATGTCTTGTTAGTCCTGATCCAACATATGGTCCCCCTCTCCGCTGTCTTTGTCATGTCTTGTTAGTCCTGATCCAACGTATGGTCCCCCTCTCCGCTGTCTTTGTCATGTCTTGTTAGTCCTGATCCAACGTTCCCCTCTCTGCTGTCTTTGTCATGTCTTGTTAGTCCTGATCCAACATATGGTCCCCCTCTCCGCTGTCTTTGTCATGTCTTGTTAGTCCTGATCCAACGTATGGTCCCCCTCTCCGCTGTCTTTGTCATGTGTTGTTAGTCCTGATCCAACGTTCCCCTCTCCGCTGTCTTTGTCATGTGTTGTTAGTCCTGATCCAACGTTCCCCTCTCCGCTGTCTTTGTCATGTCTTGTTAGTCCTGATCCAACATATGGTCCCCCTCTCCGCTGTCTTCGTCATGTCTTGTTAGTCCTGATCCAACATATGGTCCCCCTCTCCGCTGTCTTTGTCATGTCTTGGGGAAACCGATTCTGTTAGGACGAATGGTGCCACAAGCCCTTATTTTATTTTTCAAGAGGTCTATGAAAGGTGGATGTAGAGCCATCAGACAGGGTGATTGACATCGCAGTGGGGGGGCGCAGTGGGGGGGTGAAGACCTTGACCGGCGGGGGTGCTTGCTGAGGAGGGGTGATGGCCTTGACCGGCGGGGGCGCTAGCTGAGGAGGGGTGAAGGCCTTGACCGGCGGGGGTGCTTGCTGAGGAGGGGTGAAGGCCTTGACCGGCGGGGGCGCTTGCTGAGGAGGGGTGAAGACCTTGACCGGCGGGGGCGCTTGCTGAGGAGGGGTGAAGGCCTTGACCGGCGGGGGCGCTTGCTGAGGAGGGGTGAAGGCCTTGACCGGCGGGGGCGCTAGCTGAGGAGGGGTGAAGGCCTTGACCGGCGGGGGCGCTTGCCGAGGAGGGGTGAAGGCCTTGACCGGCGGGGGCGCTTGCTGAGGAGGGGTGAAGGCCTTGACCGGCGGGGGCGCTTGCCGGGGAGGGGTGAAGGCCTTGACCGGCGGGGGCGCTTGCCGAGGAGGGGTGAAGGCCTTGACCGGCGGGGGCGCTTGCTGAGGAGGGGTGAAGGCCTTGACCGTTCGGGGGCGCTTGCTGAGGAGGGGTGGCTCCCAAACGGCATCATTCAAATCCTCTGCATCCTCCTGTGGTGAATAAAATAAAGAGATATACTGTTGTAAAGACATACATAATTACAGTTGACTAAATTTACTAAACGACACCAAGCCTTAACTTTATCTATAAAGTGACTCGCATAGAAGTTGTGACGCACACACACACACACACACAATGCAAACAGTTACACTTTGGAAACAAAGGCAGAGGTGAGAACCACAAATAAAACAATGGCCATGAGAGATTAGTGGCCTCTCCAATGGCCATGAGAGTTTAGTGGCCTCTCCAAAGGCCATGAGAGTTTAGTGGCCTCTCCAATGGCCATGAGAGATGAGTGGCCTCTCCAATGGCCACGAGAGATGAGTGGCCTCTCCAATGGCCATGAGAGTTTAGTGGCCTCTCCAATGGCCATGAGAGTTTAGTGGCCTCTCCAATGGCCATGAGAGTTTTGTCATGTTTTGTCTTTGATCATGTCTTGTCCCTGTGCTTCCCTCTGCTGGTCTTATTAGGTTCTTTCTCTTTCTCTCTCTCTATCGTTCCGTTCATGCTCCCAGCTGTTTCTCATTCTCCCTACGACCTCATTTACTCTTTCACACCTGTCCCCTATTTTGCCCTCTGATTAGAGTCCCTATTTCTCCCTCTGTTTTCCGCTCCTGTCCTTGTCGGATTCTTGTTTGATGTTTGCAGTTCCTGTGTCTTGTTCCGCCCTGTCGTGTTCTTTTGCCTTCTTCAGATGCTGCGTGTGAGCAGGTGTCTATGTCAGCTACGGCCTGTGCCTTCCTGAAGCGACCTGCAGTCTGTGGTCGCGTCTCCAGTCGTTCCTCTCTATTGACGAGAGGATTTCAGTTTCCTGTTTTGGATTTCCATTGATTTATATCCAGGAGTATCATTATTTGTTTTATACTGGAATAAAGACTCTGTTACTATTACGTCGCTTTTGGGTCCTCATTCATCTGCATAACAGAAGAATCCGACCAAGAATGGACCCAGCGACTACGGATTCTCTCAACACTGCCGTCGAGTTCCAGGGAGCTATGCTCGGCAGACACGAGCAGGAATTGTTTGCTGCTCGTCATGCCGTTGAGACCCTGGCCGCTCAGGTCTCCGATCTCTCTGGACAGTTTCAGAGTCTTCGTCTCGTGCCACCAGCTACTTCCTGGTCTTCCGAGTCTCCGGAACCTAGGGTTAATAACCCACCATGTTACTCTGGGCAGCCCACTGAGTGTCGCTCCTTTCTCACCCAGTGTGATATTGTGTTCTCTCTCCAGCCCAACACGTACTCAAGAGAGAGAGCTCGGATCGCTTACGTCATATCACTCCTTACTGGTCGGGCTCGGGAGTGGGGCACAGCTATCTGGGAGGCAAGGGCTGAGTGTTCTAACGATTATCAGAACTTTAAAGAGGAGATGATACGGGTTTTTGATCGTTCAGTTTTTGGGAAGGAGGCTTCCAGGGCCCTGGCTTCCCTATGTCAAGGTGATCGATCCATAACGGATTACTCTATAGAGTTTCGCACTCTTGCTGCCTCCAGTGACTGGAACGAGCCGGCGTTGCTCGCTCGTTTTCTGGAGGGACTTCACGCTGAGGTTAAGGATGAGATTCTCTCCCGGGAGGTTCCTTCCAGCGTGGACTCTTTGATTGCACTCGCCATCCGCATAGAACGACGGATAGATCTTCGTCATCGAGCTCGTGGAAGAGAGCTCGCGTTAACGGTGCTTCCCCTCTCCGCATCTCAACCATCTCCTCCCACCGGCTCAGAGACTGAGCCCATGCAGCTGGGAGGTATTCGCATCTCGACTAAGGAGAGGGAACGGAGAATCACCAACCGCCTTTGCCTCTATTGCGGTTCTGCTGGACATTTTGTCATGTCATGTCCAGTAAAAGCCAGAGCTCATCAGTAAGCGGAGGGCTACTGGTGAGCGCTACTACTCAGGTCTCTCCATCAAGATCCTGTACTACCTTGTCGGTCCATCTACGCTGGACCGGTTCGGCTGCTTCCTGCAGTGCTTTGATAGACTCAGGGGCTGAGGGTTGTTTTATGGACGAAGCATGGGCTCGGAAACATGACATTCCTCTCAGACAGTTAGGGAAGCCCACGCCCATGTTCGCCTTAGATGGTAGTCTTCTCCCCAGTATCAGATGTGAGACACTACCTTTAACCCTCACAGTATCTGGTAACCACAGTGAGACCATTTCCTTTTTGATTTTTCGTTCACCTTTTACACCTGTTGTTTTGGGTCATCCCTGGCTAGTTTGTCATAATCCTTCTATTAATTGGTCTAGTAATTCTATTCTATCCTGGAACGTTTCTTGTCATGTGAAGTGTTTAATGTCTGCTATCCCTCCTGTGTCTTCTGTCCCCTCTACTCAGGAGGAACCTGGTGATTTGACAGGAGTGCCGGAGGAATATCATGATCTGCGCACGGTCTTCAGTCGGTCCAGAGCCAGCTCCCTTCCTCCTCACCGGTCGTATGATTGTTGTATTGATCTCCTTCCGGGGACCACTCCCCCTCGGGGTAGACTATACTCTCTGTCGGCTCCCGAACGTAAGGCTCTCGAGGATTATCTGTCTGTTTCTCTCGACGCCGGTACCGTGGTGCCTTCTTCCTCTCCCGCCGGAGCGGGATTTTTCTTTGTTAAGAAGAAGGACGGTACTCTGCGCCCCTGCGTGGATTATCGAGGGCTGAATGACATAACGGTTAAGAATCGTTATCCGCTTCCCCTTATGTCGTCAGCCTTCGAGATTTTGCAGGGAGCCAGGTGCTTTACTAAGTTGGACCTTCGTAACGCTTACCATCTCGTACGCATCAGAGAGGGGGACGAGTGGAAAACGGCGTTTAACACTCCGTTAGGGCATTTTGAATACCGGGTTCTGCCGTTCGGTCTCGCTAATGCTCCAGCTGTCTTTCAGGCATTAGTTAATGATGTACTGAGAGACATGCTGAACATTTTTGTTTTCGTTTACCTTGACGATATCCTGATTTTTTCACCGTCACTCGAGATTCATGTTCAGCACGTTCGACGTGTACTCCAGCGCCTTTTAGAGAATTGTCTCTACGTGAAGGCTGAGAAGTGCGCCTTTCATGTCTCCTCTGTCACTTTTCTCGGTTCTGTTATTTCCGCTGAAGGCATTCAGATGGATCCCGCTAAGGTCCAGGCTGTCAGCGATTGGCCCGTCCCTAAGTCACGTGTCGAGTTGCAGCGTTTTCTCGGTTTCGCTAATTTCTATCGGCGTTTCATTCGTAATTTCGGTCAAGTGGCTGCCCCTCTCACCGCTCTGACTTCTGTCAAGACTTGCTTTAAGTGGTCCGGTTCCGCCCAGGGAGCTTTTGATCTCCTCAAGAAGCGTTTTACATCCGCTCCTATCCTTGTTACTCCTGACGTCACTAAACAATTCATTGTCGAGGTTGACGCTTCAGAGGTGGGCGTGGGAGCCATTCTGTCTCAGCGCTTCCAGTCTGACGATAAGGTCCATCCTTGCGCTTACTTTTCTCATCGCCTGTCGCCATCGGAACGCAACTATGATGTGGGTAACCGCGAACTGCTCGCCATCCGCTTAGCCATAGGCGAATGGCGACAGTGGTTGGAGGGGGCGACCGTCCCTTTTGTCGTTTGGACTGACCATAAGAACCTTGAGTACATCCGTTCGGCCAAACGACTTAATGCACGTCAAGCTCGTTGGGCGTTGTTTTTCGCTCGTTTCGAGTTCGTGATTTCCTATCGTCCGGGAAATAAGAACACCAAGCCTGATGCCTTATCCCGTCTCTTTAGTTCTTCTGTGGCTTCTACCGACCCCGAGGGGATTCTCCCTGAAGGGCGTGTTGTCGGGTTGACTGTCTGGGGAATTGAGAGACAGGTAAAGCAAGCACTCACTCACACTGCGTCGCCGCGCGCTTGTCCTAGTAACCTTCTGTTCGTTCCTGTCTCTACTCGTCTGGCTGTTCTTCAGTGGGCTCACTCTGCCAAGTTAGCTGGCCACCCCGGCGTTCGGGGTACGCTTGCTTCTATTCGCCAGCGGTTTTGGTGGCCTACTCAGGAGCGGGACACGCGTCGTTTCGTGGCTGCTTGTTCGGACTGCGCGCAGACTAAGTCAGGTAACTCTCCTCCTGCCGGTCGTCTCAGACCGCTTCCCATTCCTTCTCGACCATGGTCTCACATCGCCTTAGACTTTATTACCGGTCTGCCTTCGTCTGCGGGGAAGACTGTGATTCTTACGGTTATCGATAGGTTCTCTAAGGCGGCACATTTCATTCCCCTCGCTAAGCTTCCTTCCGCTAAGGAGACGGCACAAATCATCATTGAGAATGTGTTCAGAATTCATGGCCTCCCGTTAGACGCCGTTTCAGACAGAGGTCCGCAATTCACGTCACAGTTTTGGAGGGAGTTCTGTCGTTTGATTGGTGCTTCCGTCAGTCTCTCTTCCGGGTTTCATCCCCAGTCTAACGGTCAAGCAGAAAGGGCCAATCAGTCGATTGGTCGCATTTTACGCAGCCTTTCGTTTCGAAACCCTGCGTCTTGGGCAGAACAGCTCCCCTGGGCTGAGTACGCTCACAACTCGCTTCCTTCGTCTGCTACCGGGCTGTCCCCGTTTCAGAGTAGTCTTGGCTACCAGCCTCCTCTGTTTTCGTCCCAGCTCGCCGAGTCCAGCGTTCCCTCCGCTCAGGCTTTTGTCCAACGTTGTGAGCGCACCTGGAGGAGGGTCAGGTCTGCACTTTGCCGTTACAGGGCGCAGACTGTGAGAGCCGCCAATAAGCGTAGGATTAAGAGTCCTAGGTATTGTCGCGGTCAGAGAGTGTGGCTTTCCACTCGTAACCTTCCCCTTACGACAGCTTCTCGCAAGTTGACTCCGCGGTTCATTGGTCCGTTCCGTGTCTCTCAGGTCGTCAATCCTGTCGCTGTGCGACTGCTTCTTCCGCAACATCTTCGTCGCGTCCACCCTGTCTTCCATGTCTCCTGTGTCAAGCCTTTTCTTCGCGCCCCCGTTCGTCTTCCCTCCCCCCCCCCCGTCCTTGTCGAGGGCGCTCCTATTTACAAGGTACGGAAGATCATGGACATGCGTTCTCGGGGACGTGGTCACCAGTACTTAGTGGATTGGGAGGGTTACGGTCCTGAGGAGAGGAGTTGGGTTCCATCTCGGGACGTGCTGGACCGTTCGTTGATCGATGATTTCCTTCGTTGCCGCCAGGGTTCCTCCTCGAGTGCGCCAGGAGGCGCTCGGTGAGTGGGGGGGTACTGTCATGTTTTGTCTTTGATCATGTCTTGTCCCTGTGCTTCCCTCTGCTGGTCTTATTAGGTTCTTTCTCTTTCTCTCTCTCTATCGTTCCGTTCATGCTCCCAGCTGTTTCTCATTCTCCCTACGACCTCATTTACTCTTTCACACCTGTCCCCTATTTTGCCCTCTGATTAGAGTCCCTATTTCTCCCTCTGTTTTCCGCTCCTGTCCTTGTCGGATTCTTGTTTGATGTTTGCAGTTCCTGTGTCTTGTTCCGCCCTGTCGTGTTCTTTTGCCTTCTTCAGATGCTGCGTGTGAGCAGGTGTCTATGTCAGCTACGGCCTGTGCCTTCCTGAAGCGACCTGCAGTCTGTGGTCGCGTCTCCAGTCGTTCCTCTCTATTGACGAGAGGATTTCAGTTTCCTGTTTTGGATTTCCATTGATTTATATCCAGGAGTATCATTATTTGTTTTATACTGGAATAAAGACTCTGTTACTATTACGTCGCTTTTGGGTCCTCATTCATCTGCATAACAAGTTTAGTGGCCTCTCCAATGGCCATGAGAGTTTAGTGGCCTCTCCAATGGCCATGAGAGTTTAGTGGCCTCTCCAATGGCCATGCGAGTTTAATGGCCCCTCCAAAGTTACAAGGATAAAACTTAGAACAGAAACAGTGAACTAATATGAAACATTGACAATAACTACTTTGGAATGATATAACATTGAAATCACTTGTTACATAGGGCCTATGTAAACTAAATCCAAAGCACAAAAAGCAGACAATTTATAATAAACTAAATACATATTGTAAATTAACTATATAAAGCCATGAAAATAATTTACTTACAGATCTGAAAGTGGATCCAAATCCTTCTGGAACGCAATCTTCGTCGGCCGAGTCGAAATCCTCTTTTTTAGGTTCCTGTTCGGTATTCTTAGTAGATATTCTTAGTTTTTTCTACCCCCTTGAGAAGCCACCTTTTATAATAAAGCGATGAAATCTGGATGAAATCTGTTGACAATGTAACGTAGCGTGCTCTGTGTGTCTCGTCTCTGAGTCAGGTAGAAATAGTTCGCATTACGCATTCAAATGTTCTAGGCCTTGCTTTGTCCCACCCAGGTCAACTGCATATCCCTGGAAAGCTTATCTCATTGGCTACAAGACTATCAAGGTGCCACAGTAGCCAATCCCTTGCGTAATGGATGCCTACAGCGCGTAAGCAGGCAACGTCATATTCTTTATGCGCAAAGATATAGTCACTCTGTGGACATCAGATAACAAGGCAATAGGCTAGATGTGTTCCTACCAACCCCCCCGGGACTTGGATACAGTAGCAGCCATCTTGGAATTAGGTCATCGGCTCGGCCTGCCCTTATATATTTGTATGCCCATATATGGTAGTAAGTCACACCAACGATTGTGAAAGCCCTCTGATCAATAGCCAAGATACTCAACTACCCGCAGACACCCTGCTCTTGCAGATAGAGGCTACCGTTCTCATACCAGACTGAATGGAATAGATTATAATCATACGGGTCCTCAAATATGGGGACTTTACACTTAAGAGGTTTTAAGACAGGAGTTGTAATACTCACACATGCTGCTAGAATATCTGTTCTGGGAACTCATGGCTGCGGAGTGGTGGTGGATTCCACTTCCTGGATTAACAAACACATGAAAACAACAATAAACAAAACAAAACCACATGACAACAAGCAGGATGAGAGAGATAACTACACTCACACACGCCGATACCATTCATACTAGTCTGCTAAAAGGCAGTGCTCGAATTCAGGGGGTGCGCAGGGGGTAAACTGTACCCCTTGACTGAAAGAAAAGAGAGCAAAAAGTCCACCCCTCGTTAGCTTAAACATTTGAAGGGTAAAAAAAATAATGGATCCCGATTATATTAAGCGATCTACAAGTACGCTTTCCTCCGCGAGCCTTTATGCTACAAAACACATTAGAAAGATGCAACTTCCATCGTCATGAGGATATTTGGTTCGTCTCTCTGACATTCAGAGGCTGTTACGATCGTCATGTGGGATATTTGGTTCGTCTCTCTGACATTCAGAGGCTGTTACGATCGTCATGAGGGATATTTGGTTAGTCTCTCTGTCATTCAGAGGCTGTTACGATCGTCATGAGGATATTTAGTTTGTCTCTCTGACATTCAGAGGCTGTTACGATCGTCATGAGGATATTTGGTTCGTCTCTCTGACATTCAGAGGCTGTTACGATCGTCATGTGGGATATTTGGTTCGTCTCTCTGACATTCAGAGGCTGAGTTACGATCGTCATGTGGGATATTTGGTTCGTCTCTCTAACATTCGGAGGCTGTTACGATCGTCATGAGGATATTTGGTTCGTCTCTCTGACATTCAGAGGCTGTTACGATCGTCATGAGGATATTTGGTTCGTCTCTCTGACATTCAGGGGCTGTTACGATCGTCATGTGGATATTTGGTTAGTCTCTCTGACATTCAGAGGCTGTTACCATCGTCATGAGGATATTTGGTTCGTCTCTCTGACATTCAGAGGCTGTTACCATCGTCATGAGGATATTTGGTTCGTCTCTCTGACATTCGGAGGCTGTTACGATCTTCTAAATTTGAGGAGGAAAAAAAGCTGTTGTATTACAGCCTGAATTAAAAATGGATTACATTGAGATTTTGTGTCACTGGCCTACACACACACACACACACACACACACACACACACACACACACACACACACACACACACACACACACACACACACACACACACACACACACACACACACACACACACACACACACAAAGTCAATTTTATATATATTTTTTACAAATATATATTCAATTAAAATACTGAAATGTCTTGAGTCAATAAGTATTCAACCCCTTTGTTATGGAAAGGATCCTAAATAAGTTCAGGAGTGAAAATGTGCTTAACACGTCACATAATAAGTTGCACGGACTCACTCTGTGTGTAATAATAGTGTTTAACATGATTTTTTTAATGACTACCTCATCTCTGTATCCCACACCTACAATTATCTGTAAAGTCCCTCAGTTGAGCAATGAATTTCCAACACAGATTCAACCACAAAGACCAGGGAGGCTTTCCAATGCCTCGCAAATTAAAAATAAATTCTAAAGCAGACATTGAATATCCCTTTGGGTGAAGTTATTACACTTTGGATGGTGTATCAATACACCCAGTCACTGTGATGTCTTCTTCACCTCAAACAGCAAGTAAACAAATGTCTGTTTTTAGAAACCATTGAGAATGACAATAGGTCCTCATTGTATTTGGAAAAAAATTCCAGCTCTCTTTCGATAACCACTTGAAAGGGAAACATGTAATGCTTTGATCCAGTGAATCATTACATAAATATCACATTTACATAAGTATTCAGACTCTTTACTCAGTACTTTGTTGAAGGACCTTTGGCAGCGATTACAGCATCAAGTCTTCTTGGGTATGACGCCACAAGCTTGGCACACCTATATTTGGGGAGTTTCTCCCATTCTTCTCTGCAGATCCTCTCAAGCTCTGTCAGGTTGGATGGGGAGCGTTGCTGCACAGATAGAGGTGAAGGTCGAACGTCCTCCGAAACACGAACCTGCCAAGCCGCACTGCTTCTTGACACACTCCTCACTTAACCCGGAAGCCAATGTGTCGGAGGAAACACCATACAGTTGGGCGACCGAAGCAAGCGGCAAAAAATACACGTTTTAAGATTGGTTGAAAGAAAAGATGACTCTCGGTCGACTAAGATTTTTTGGGGTCAGGGACAGCCATTTTCAACAGACACTGGGAGACAAATTAATCTTTTAGCCAAACAATAACTGAAAACACAAGGCCAAATATGACGTGCCTAGTTTAAATAAAGGTTAAAAAAAACTCTCTATATAAAAAATATAAAAAACAATACACTGGAGTTGCTTACCAAGACGATTGTTCCCGAGTTACAGTTTTGATTTAAATCTATGCTGTCTAGGTCCAAAAAGGATTCTTAACCGCAAAGCTGTTCATCAAGGCAAAGGGTGACTGCTTTGAAGAATCTCAAATATATTTTGATTTGTTTAACAACTTTTTTTAACAACTTTGTTTTGGTTTACTACATGATTCCATATGTGTTATTTCATAGTTTTCATGTCTTCACTGTTATTCTACAATGTAGAAAATAGTACAAATAAAGAAAAACCCTTGAATAAGTAGGTGTGTCCACACTTTTGACTGGTACTGTTTGTATTGTGCTTTAGAGGAGTTGGTAACAGTTAACATCTGAGCCATCTGAACCGGGCTCGGAGCGAGGGAGGGAGAGAGAGAGAAAAGGAGAGAGAGAGAGAGAAAAGGAGAGAGAGAGAGAGAGAGAGAGAAAAGGAGAGAGAGAGAGAGAGAGAGAGAGAAAAGGAGAGAGAGAGAGAGAGAGAGAGAGAAAAGGAGAGAGAGAGAGAGAGAGAGAGAGAAAAGGAGAGAGAGAGAGAGAGAGAGAGAGAAAAGAGAGAGAGAGAGAGAGAGAGAGAGAGAGAGAAGGAGAGAGAGAGAGAGAGAAAAGGAGAGAGAGAGAGAGAGAGAGAGAGAAGAGGAGAGAGAGAGAGAGAGAGAAAGAGAGAGAGAGAGAGAGAGAAAAGGAGAGAGAGAGAGAGAAAAGGAGAGAGAGAGAGAGAGAGAAGAAGAGAGAGAGAGAGAGAGAGAGAGAGAGAGAGAGAGAGAGAGAGAGAGAAAAGAGAGAGAGAGAGAGAGAGAGGAAAGGACAGAGAGAGAGAGAGAAAAGGAGAGAGAGAGAGGAAAGGAGAGAGGGAGAGAGAAAAGGAGAGAGGGAGAGAGAAAAGGAGAGAGAAAAGGAGAGAGGGAGAGAGAAAAGGAGAGAGGGAGAGAGAAAAGGAGAGAGAAAAGGAGAGAGGGAGAGAGAAAAGGAGAGAGGGAGAGAGAAAAGGAGAGAGGGAGAGAGAAAAGGAGAGAGGGAGGAATGAATTGTTATGTGCTCAAAGACATCTTAGAATATGTTCAGGACTTGCTGTGATGTTATAACGCTTTACATTGTTTAAAATTAGAATTTCGGCGGTCTAGAAAAGCATATTCATGAAGCTTCTCTCTACCTCCCTCCCTGTCCCTCCCCTCCAGCTTTCTCTGGGTAAGAGAAGATATTTTAGTGGTTTCCAAACCAGAATATCCTAAATCATGTTTAAACAAGTCAGCCTTTGAGCAGCCCATGCACACTATACAGCTCCACACACTGAACACTTTGTACACTGGTGTCGTCAATCCACTAGTAAGACATGACATCACTCATACAGTCCTGTACCCCTACCGACCCTGTGGTTCATTTTGGGCCCTCCCTCCCGCTCTCCTTTCCTCTCTCTCTCTCCTTTCCTCTTTCCCTCCCTCCCTCCCGCTCTCCTTCCCTCCCTCCCTCCCGCTCTCCTTTCCTCTCTCTCTCTCTCTCTCCTTTCCTCTTTCCCTCCCTCCCTCCCGCTCTCCTTTCCTCCCTCCCGCTCTCCTTCCCTCCCTCCCTCCCTCCCGCTCTCCTTTCCTCTCTCTCTCTCCTTTCCTCTTTCCCTCCCTCCCGCTCTCCTTTCCTCCCTCCCTCCCTCGCTCCGATTCACCCGTGTCTGTATAACAGTGTTCATTTTGTCACCGATTTCAGATTGAGTCTTTATGACTAAAATACCTTTTAATCTTAGTCCCATTTTAGTCATTGTATCCTTCTTAGTTTCAGTTCATATCAGTCGACTAGCTTTAGTTAAAGTCATTTTAGTTCTATTTTAGTCATTGTAGTTTTCTTGTTTTATTGTAACAGTTCATACAAACCTCCATCTTAGTCACATAGCTTCCACTCTCTTAGTCTCAGCCATCTTAGTCACATAGCTTCCACTCTCTTAGTCTCAGCCATCTTAGTCACATAATAGCTTCCACTCTCTTAGTCTCAGCCATCTTAGTCACATAATAGCTTCCACTCTCTTAGTCTCAGCCATCTTAGTCACATAGCTTCCACTCTCTTAGTCTCAGCCATCTTAGTCACATAATAGCTTCCACTCTCTTAGTCTCAGCCATCTTAGTCACATAATAGCTTCCACTCTCTTAGTCTCAGCCATCTTAGTCACATAGCTTCCACTCTCTTAGTCTCAGCCATCTCAGTCACATAATAGTCAGTGAATTATTTTCTATTAAATAATGACTATAAAGGCCACCTTTAACTTCCATCATGTGCACATTCAGATAGCCTTGTCCTACTAGGCCTACTATCCCATAATATGCTGTACCTTAGCAGGCAACATAGATATTATAACAACGCCATAATTAACCATATACTATAAAAGTCTTGGCTGCAGGTTAAACAATTTAAAATCTCAGATTTTCAGCTTTCCACCAAAAAATGCCAGAAGTATTACTGTATGCCTAATGTTCAACAAATAGCATTTGTTTTTCCCATTGGAGAAAAAGAAACCGCAACTGGAATTTGCTGACCGCAAGAGACTGCATCGGGGTGTTAGATTCATGAATAACAGCGCGGATGGGAAAATAGAGCTTATGATGAGAAAAAAAGCAAAATTGGCCTACAAAGTAAGAGAGAGGGGGGCGACAGGGTAGCCTAGTGGTTAGAGTGTAGGGGCGACAGGGTAGCCTAGTGCTTAGAGTGTAGGGGCGACAGGGTAGCCTAGTGGTTAGAGTGTAGGGGCGACAAGGTTAGAGTGTAGGGGCGACAGGGTAACCTAGTGGTTAGAGTGTAGGGGCGACAGGGTTAGAGTGTAGGGGCGACAGGGTAACCTAGTGGTTAGAGTGTAGGGGCGACAGGGTTAGAGTGTAGGGGCGACAGGGTAACCTAGTGGTTAGAGTGTAGGGGCGACAGGGTTAGAGTGTAGGGGCGACAGGGTAGCCTAGTGGTTAGAGTGGAGGGGCGACAGGGTTAGAGTGTAGGGGCGACAGGGTAACCTAGTGGTTAGAGTGTAGGGGCGACAGGGTTAGAGTGTAGGGGCGACAGGGTAACCTAGTGGTTAGAGTGTAGGGGCGACAGGGTAGCCTAGTGGTTAGAGTGTAGGGGGGACAGGGTAGCCTAGTGGTTAGAGTGTAGGGGCGACAGGGTAGCCTAGTGGTTAGAGTGTAGGGGCGACAGGGTAACCTAGTGGTTAGAGTGTAGGGGCGACAGGGTAACCTAGTGGTTAGAGTGTAGGGACGACAGGGTAACCTAGTGGTTAGAGTGTAGGGGCGACAGGGTAGCCTAGTGGTTAGAGTGGAGGGGCGACAGGGTAACCTAGTGGTTAGAGTGTAGGGGCGACAGGGTAACCTAGTGGTTAGAGTGTAGGGGCGACAGGGTAACCTAGTGGTTAGAGTGCAGGGGCGACAGGGTAACCTAGTGGTTAGAGTGTAGGGGCGACAGGGTAACCTAGTGGTTAGAGTGTAGGGGCGACAGGGTAACCTAGTGGTTAGAGTGTAGGGGCGACAGGGTAACCTAGTGGTTAGAGTGTAGGGGCGACAGGGTAACCTAGTGGTTAGAGTGTAGGGGCGACAGGGTAACCTAGTGGTTAGAGTGTAGGGGCGACAGGGTAACCTAGTGGTTAGAGTGTAGGGGCGACAGGGTAACCTAGTGGTTAGAGTGTAGGGGCGACAGGGTAACCTAGTGGTTAGAGTGTAGGGGCGACAGGGTAACCTAGTGGTTAGAGTGTAGGGGCGACAGGGTAGCCTAGTGGTTAGAGTGTAGGGACGACAGGGTAACCTAGTGGTTAGAGTGTAGGGGCGACAGGGTAACCTAGTGGTTAGAGTGTAGGGGCGACAGGGTAGCCTAGTGGTTAGAGTGTAGGGACGACAGGGTAACCTAGTGGTTAGAGTGTAGGGACGACAGGGTAACCTAGTGGTTAAAGTGTAGGGGCGACAGGGTAACCTAGTGGTTAGAGTGTAGGGGCGACAGGGTAACCTAGTGGTTAGAGTGTAGGGGCGACAGGGTAGCCTAGTGGTTAGAGTGTAGGGACGACAGGGTAACCTAGTGGTTAGAGTGTAGGGACGACAGGGTAACCTAGTGGTTAGAGTGTAGGGGCGACAGGGTAACCTAGTGGTTAGAGTGTAGGGGCGACAGGGTAACCTAGTGGTTAGAGTGTAGGGGCGACAGGGTAACCTAGTAGTTAGAGTGTAGGGACGACAGGGTAACCTAGTGGTTAGAGTGTAGGGGCGAAGGGGTAACCTAGTGGTTAGAGTGTAGGGGCGACAGGGTAGCCTAGTGGTTAGAGTGTAGGGACGACAGGGTAGCCTAGTGGTTAGAGTGTAGGGACGACAGGGTAACCTAGTGGTTAGAGTGTAGGGGCGACAGGGTAACCTAGTGGTTAGAGTGTAGGGGCGACGGGGTAACCTAGTGGTTAGAGTGTAGGGGCGACAGGGTAACCTAGTGGTTAGAGTGTAGGGACGACGGGGTAACCTAGTGGTTAGAGTGTAGGGGCGACGGGGTAACCTAGTGGTTAGAGTGTAGGGACGACAGGGTAACCTAGTGGTTAGAGTGTAGGGGCGACGGGGTAACCTAGTGGTTAGAGTGTAGGGGCGACAGGGTAACCTAGTGGTTAGAGTGTAGGGGCGACAGGGTAACCTAGTGGTTAGAGTGTAGGGGCGACAGGGTAACCTAGTGGTTAGAGTGTAGGGGCGACAGCGTAACCTAGTGGTTAGAGTGGAGGGGCGACAGGGTAACCTAGTGGTTAGAGTGTAGGGGCGACAGGGTAACCTAGTGGTTAGAGTGTAGGGGCGACAGGGTAACCTAGTGGTTAGAGTGTAGGGGCGACAGGGTAACCTAGTGGTTAGAGTGTAGGGGCGACAGGGTAACCTAGTGGTTAGAGTGTAGGGGCGACAGGGTAACCTAGTGGTTAGAGTGTAGGGGCGACAGGGTAACCTAGTGGTTAGAGTGTAGGGGCGACAGGGTAGCCTAGTGGTTAGAGTGTAGGGGCGACAGGGTAACCTAGTGGTTAGAGTGTAGGGTCGACAGGGTAACCTAGTGGTTAGAGTGTAGGGACGACAGGGTAACCTAGTGGTTAGAGTGTAGGGTCGACAGGGTAACCTAGTGGTTAGAGTGTAGGGGCGACAGGGTAACCTAGTGGTTAGAGTGGAGGGGCGACAGGGTAACCTAGTGGTTAGAGCGTAGGGGCGACAGGGTAACCTAGTGGTTAGAGCGTTGGACTAGTAACCGCAAGGTTGCAAGATCGAATCCCCCACCCCGAGTTGACAAGGTAAAAATCTGTCGTTCTGCCCCCTGAACAAGGCAGTTAACCCACTGTTCCTAGGCCGTCATTGTAAATAAGAATTTGTTCTTAACTGACTTGCCTTGTTAAATAAAGGTTAAATATATATTTTAAAAAACGAGTAAACATGACTGTTTCTAGTGGAGGTTAGTTCCAAGTGAAGTGTCCCTGCTTCACATCACTTCAAAAGGCGGAAGAGTGACTGCCAGACCCCCTGGCAGTTGTGTAGGAGAGCCGTGCAGATCAGCTCAATCTGATACTACTTAAGTAGTGATTGAATGTATTTTTTACCTAGTTACTTTACACCACTGGACAAAACAGATTAAAAAGGAGCTTCACGTCAAATTAAATGTCCTTTAGACCTTTTGGAATTCTGTCTCTACAGCTCAGTGAGCCGTTTGAGAGAAGCTTCACTCAGCCAGTCAGCCAGAAGTCCTATACGAACTGGAGACTCCAGACAGACAGAGAGACAGCAGGTTAGTGAGGACAGACTGGATGGGCAGAGCAGACCCAGACAGACGGAGAGACACACAGCAGGTTAGTGAGGACAGACTGGATGGGCAGAGCAGACCCAGACAGACAGAGAGACAGCAGGTTAGTGAGGACAGACTGGATGGGCAGAGCAGACCCAGACAGACAGAGACACAGCAGGTTAGTGAGGACAGACTGGATGGGCAGAGCAGACCCAGACAGACAGAGACACAGCAGGTTAGTGAGGACAGACTGGATGGGCAGAGCAGACCCAGACAGACGGAGAGACACACAGCAGGTTAGTGAGGACAGACTGGATGGGCAGAGCAGACCCAGACAGACGGAGAGACAAACAGCAGGTTAGTGAGGACAGACTGGATGGGCAGAGCAGACCCAGACAGACGGAGAGACACACAGCAGGTTAGTGAGGACAGACTGGATGGGCAGAGCAGACCCAGACAGACAGAGAGACAGCAGGTTAGTGAGGACAGACTGGATGGGCAGAGCAGACCCAGACAGACGGAGAGACAAACAGCAGGTTAGTGAGGACAGACTGGATGGGCAGAGCAGACCCAGACAGACAGAGAGACACACAGCAGGTTAGTGAGGACAGACTGGATGGGCAGAGCAGACCCAGACAGACAGACAGAGACACAGCAGGTTAGTGAGGACAGACTGGATGGGCAGAGCAGACCCAGACAGACAGAGAGACACACAGCAGGTTAGTGAGGACAGACTGGATGGGCAGAGCAGACCCAGACAGACAGAGACACAGCAGGTTAGTGAGGACAGACTGGATGGGCAGAGCAGACCCAGACAGACGGTGAGGTCAGTATATTCCAGAGTAGCAGTGGTCCCCCCAGATACAGGTTACAGTGCATTTGGAAAGTATTCAGACCCCTTGACTTTTTCCACAATTTCTTATGTTACAGCCTTATTCTAAAATTGATTAAATAGTTATTTCCCCCCCCCCCCCCCTCATCAATCTACACACAATACCCCATAATGACAAAGCAAAAAACAGGTGTTTACATAAATATTCAGACTCTTTACTCAGTACTTTGTTGAAGGACCTTTGGCAGCGATTACAGCATCAAGTCTTCTTGGGTATGACGCCACAAGCTTGGCACACCTATATTTGGGGAGTTTCTCCCATTCTTCTCTGCAGATCCTCTCAAGCTCTGTCAGGTTGGATGGGGAGCGTTGCTGCACAGATATTTTCAGGTCTCTCCAGAGATGTTCGATCGGGTTCAAGTCCGGGCTCTGGCTGGGCCACTCAAAGACATTCAGAGACTTGTCCTGAAGCCACTCCTGCGTTGTCTTGGCTGTGTGCTTAGGGTTGTTGTCTTATTGGAAGGTGAACCTTTGCCCCAGTCTGAGGTCTTGAGCGCTCTGGAGCAGGTTTTCATCAAGGATCTCTGTACTTTGCTCCGTTCAGCCGTCCATCGGTCCTGACTAGTCTCCCAGTCCCTGCCGGTGAAAAACACTGCACGCACACATGATGCTGCCACCACCATGCTTCACCGTAGGGATGGTGCCAGGTTTCCTCCAGATGTGACGCTTGGCATTCAGGCCAAAGAGTTCAATCTTGGTTTCATCAGACCAGTTAACCTTGTTTCTCATGGTCTGAGAGTCCTTTAGGTACCTTTTGGCAAACTCAGGCTGTCATGTGCCTTTTGCTGAGGAGTGGCTTCTGTCTGGCCACTATACAATACATTCCTGATTGGTGGAGTGCTGCAGAGATGGTTGTCCTTCTGGAAGGTTCTCCCATCTCCACAGAGGAACTCTGGAGCTCTGTCCGAGTGACCATCGGGTTCTTGGTCCCATCTTTGACCAAGGTCCTTCTCCCCTGATTGCTCAGTTTGGCCGTGGGGCCAGCTCTAGGAAGAGTCTTGGTGGTTCCAAACTTCTTCCATTTCAGAATGACGGAGGCCACTGTGTTCTTGGGGTATTGTGTAGATTGATGAGGGGGAAAAAATAATTTTATCCATTTTAGAATAAGCCTGTAACATCTGCAGCAAAGCACCCCCACAACATGATCCTGCCACCCCCGTGCTTCAAGGTTGGGATGGTGTTCTTCAGCTTGCAAGCATACCCCTTTCCCTCCAAACATAACGATGGTCATTATGGCCAAACTGTTCTATTTTTGTTTCATCAGACCAGAGGACATTTCTCCAAAAAGTACGGTCTTTGTCCCCATGTGCAGTTGCAAACCGTAGTCTGGCTTTTTTATGGCGGTTTTGGAGCAGTGGCTTCTTCCTTGCTGAGCGGCCTTTCAGGTTATGTCGATATAGGACTCGTTTTACTGTGGATATAGATACCTTTCTACCTGCTTCCTCCAGCATCTTCACAAGGTCCTTTGCTGTTGTTCTGGGATTGATTTGCACTTTTTGCACCAAAGTACGTTAATCTCTAGGAGACAGAACGCGTCTCCTTCCTGAGCGGTATGACGGCTGCGTGGTCCCATGGTGTTTATACTTGCGTACTATTGTTTGTACAGATGAACATGGTACCTTCAGGCATTTGGAAATTGCTCCCAAGGATGAACCAGACTTGTGGAGGTCTACAATTATTTTTCTGAGGTCTTGGCTGATTTCTTTTGATTTTCCCATGATGTCAAGCAAAGAGGCACTGAGTCTGAAGGTAGGCCTTGAAATACATCCACAGGTACACCTCCAATTGACTCAAATTGTGTCAATTAGCCTATCAGAAGCCATAACATAATTTTCTGGAATTTTCCAAGCTGTTTAAAGGCACAGTCAACTTAGTGTATGTAAACTTCTGACCCACTGGAATTGTGATACAGTGAATTATAAGTGAAATAATCTGTCTGAAAAACAATTGTTGGAAAAATTACTTGTGTCATGCACAAACTAGATGTCCTAACCGACTTGCCAAAACTATAGTTTGTTAACAAGAAATTTGTAGAGATGTTGAAAAACGAGTTTTAATGACACATACATAAGTGTATGTAAACTTCCGACTTCAACTGTATATTTTTGTTCAGTGTAAATTGGCTGAAACAAGGAGTTGCCCATCTCCATTTACCGTATCGGGCTAATCATTAACTAGATCCCAAATGTCATCTCTTAACTAGTTAGCATCCTATTGATTCACTTTATGTTCCAAAATAACTTGCATAAACCTGTTAGGTTAGCTTGGAGTAAGCCACTACCCGAGGTAACACACCCCCCTGCCTGTACTTCTCACACTTCATGTCACCAACCCCCCCAAACACTTTACCCGGTCGACACTACTCTTGTGCAACTAAACAGGTCATCTGTCTCATCACAATGCTTTTTTAAAGTCACACCCACTCAAAAAATGTTCATCTTGGGTGGCTTACCTTACCATTGACCTATGCTCCATTTAGCCCCACACAGAGCAGTAGCTTCGACATGACTCTGACAGAAACTCTGGGTTTAAATTATTATTATTATTATTTTTTTTTTAATGGTGCAGTTTACACATATTTAAGAAAGACAGAAAGTAGGAATGAAAAGCTGGGATTTTTAAACAAAGGCCATTAAAACGTCTGTTTTCCCCGTGACTGCAATACTTGTGGTGCTTTGACTGTTTGTCTGAATGCAGGTTTCCTTCATGGCACTTAGTGAATAATGTCCACAATGTCCAGTACTGCCGTAACTTACAATGTCCAGTACTACTGGACACGGTCAGTTACGGCAGTACTGGACACGGTCAGTTACGGTAGTACTGGACACGGTCAGTTACGGCAGTACTGGACACGGTCAGTTACGGCAGTACTGGACACTGTCAGTTACGGCAGTACTGGACACTGTCAGTTACGGCAGTACTGGACACTGTCAGTTACGGCAGTACTGGACACTGTCAGTTACGGCAGTACTGGACACTGTCAGTTACGGCAGTACTGGACACTGTCAGTTACGGCAGTACTGGACACGGTCAGTTACGGTAGTACTGGACACGGTCAGTTACGGCAGTACTGGACACTGTCAGTTACGGCAGTACTGGACACTGTCAGTTACGGCAGTACTGGACACGGTCAGTTACGGTACTACTGGACACGGTCAGTTACGGTAGTACTGGACACGGTCAGTTACGGCAGTACTGGACACGGTCAGTTACGGCAGTACTGGACACGGTCAGTTACGGTAGTACTGGACACGGTCAGTTACGGTAGTACTGGACACGGTCAGTTACGGTAGTACTGGACACGGTCAGTTACGGCAGTACTGGACACGGTCAGTTACGGCAGTACTGGACACGGTCAGTTACGGCAGTACTGGACACGGTCAGTTACGGCAGTACTGGACACTGTCAGTTACGGCAGTACTGGACACGGTCAGTTACGGCAGTACTGGACACGGTCAGTTACGGCAGTACTGGACACTGTCAGTTACGGCAGTACTGGACATTGTCAGTTACGGCAGTACTGGACACGGTCAGTTACGGCAGTACTGGACACGGTCAGTTACGGCAGTACTGGACACTGTCAGTTACGGCAGTACTGGACACTGTCAGTTACAGCTGCAATGAAGTTGTACACAGTTTGAACACCAGATTCTCTGACAATGTTATAACATGTTAGTTAGTTAGTTAGTGGGTTAGTTAGTGGGTTAGTTAGTGGGTTAGTTCATGGGTTAGCTAGTTAGTTAGTGGGTTAGTTAGTCAGTTGGTGGGTTATTTAGTCAGTTCGTTAGTCAGTTAGTGGGTTGGTTAGTCAGTTAGTGAGTTGGTTGGTTAGTCAGTTAGTGAGTTGGTTGGTTAGTCAGTTAGTGGGTTGGTTAGTCAGTTGGTGGGTTAGTTAGTCAGTTGGTGGGCTAGTTAGTCAGTTGGTGGGTTAGTTAGTCAGTTGGTGGGTTAGTTAGTCAGTTGGTGGGTTAGTTAGTCAGTTGGTGGGTTAGTTAGTCAGTTGGTGGGTTAGTTAGTCAGTTGGTGGGTGGGTTAGTTAGTCAGTTAGTGGGTTAGTTAGTCAGTTAGTTAGTCAGTTGGTGAGTTGGTTAGTCAGTTGGTGGGTTAGTTAGTCAGTTGGTGGGTTAGTTAGTCAGTTGGTGGGTTAGTTAGTCAGTTGGTGGGTTAGTTAGTCAGTTAGTGGGTTAGTTAGTCAGTTAGTTAGTCAGTTAGTGGGTTAGGTCATTTGGGTGATTAGATTACAGTCAACTTTAATAAGAGGCAGGTTACAACAGTGAAGCAAACAGTTCAAGTCATGATAATACCCGCATGTGTGTGTGTGTGTGTGTGTGTGTGTGTGTGTGTGTGTGTGTGTGTGTGTGTGTGTGTGTGTGCTGGTCTCCCAGGCTGTCTGTGTACTGCTATGTGACCTCTTAGCTCGAGTCATAGAGACCTCGTGACCACATTCCTCCAAACCATCACCCAGTCACCACACCTTCCAGCCTGCAAGAGGCCGGAGGACAGTGCTCCCTGAAACCAGGGCTCTGCCTGGGCCCCGACCACTCCTCTTCCTGCTACTGGCTAATGCTTATCTCTGTTTGTCAAGAGCAACACACACATTCCACTCTCACTGGCTCATACAGGTCACACACACATACACTCCAACTCTCACTCTCTACTCAGCAACTCACTTAACACCACTCTCTCTTCCTCTGTCTCTCAGCTTTTCCTCTCTTCACGTTTCACTACCTCCTCTCTTTCCCTCGTTGCTTCCCTAAAAGTCTCCTAGTGTCTGTTCTGTTGTCTACTGCAACACTTAGCTTCAGTCTCTTGTTACTCGTGCTGAACCCATCCCCTGGGATAGTTTGGTAATAGATAATTTCTCCATAGGCCTGCTGCGTACTGCCTGCTGTCTGCTGCGTACTGTCTGCTGCGTACTGCCTGCTGCGTACTGTCTGCTGCGTACTGCCTGCTGCGTACTGCCTGCTGCATACTGTCTGCTGTCTACTGTCTGCTGCGTACTGTCTGCTGGATGCTGCGTACTGCCTGCCGTTTGCTGCGTACTGCCTGCTGGATGCTGCGTACTGCCTGCCGTTTGCTGCGTACTGCCTGCTGCGTACTGTCTGCTGCGTACTGCCTGCTGCGTACTGCCTACTGCGTACTGCCTACTGCATGCCGCCTACTGCCTGCCGCGTACTGCCTGCCGCGTACTGCCTGCCGCGTACTGCCTGCCGCGTACTGCCTGCCGCGTACTGCCTGCCGCGTACTGCCTGCCGCGTACTGCCTGCCGCGTACTGCCTGCCGCGTACTGCCTGCCGCGTACTGTCTGCCGCGTACTGTCTGCCGCGTACTGCCTGCCGCGTACTGCCTGCCGCGTACTGCCTGCCGCGTACTGTCTGCCGCGTACTGCCTGCCGCGTACTGCCTGCCGCGTACTGCCTGCCGCGTACTGCCTGCCGCGTACTGTCTGCCGCGTACTGTCTGCCGCGTACTGTCTGCTGTGTCAATGTGCGGGGGCACCGGTGTCGAGGTAATTGATGTAATTATGTACATGCAGGTAGAGTTATTAAAGTGACTATGCAATGTTGTTCTGAGACCCCCCCCCACCCCACTAGCATTGACTTTGCCGATAGCTACTTTATTGAGGAGAAATGTACTTACTCTGAGATGTGGTTGTCCCACCTGGCTACCTTCAGACGGATGCACTAACTGTAAGTGGGCTCCTGGATAAGACTGTCTGCTAAATGACTCACATGTCAATGTAATGTTGTGTAGAGGTACACATGTACACAAGGCATTGAATACACGTGTCTGTTAAGCAGCGCTACTGTAGAGGTACACATGTACACATCTCAACCAATGAGACAGGCTTCAACTTCAAAAGGAATCTGACTGACGTATGTGTTTCGCAGAATTTACGCTCACACAGTCAACACACAGTCAACCTGAGGGGGGAAAACACACCCTAAAGTTGTGAACTAAAACTCCTACAGACAAGTCTTATGTCAGAGCACCAACGGTACACTCCTACACGACAGTGGAAAGCAGCAACAGAGATCCTAAACCAGGGATGGGCAACTCTCTGCGAGAGGCGTAGAGTTTGCTACAATTCTACACATTTTTACCCACGGGGCGGAGAGAACGTTTAGCAATTTTAAAACTCATTTAAATTCTACACATTTTTCTTAAAATAGGATAGAGGCAAATGTTTGCCGTTTTTTAAAAATGGTATCTGATGAATGAACCCCACCCCGGGCGTTAATTTAACCACGTTTACTAAAAGTTTAGATAGCTGGCTGCTAGACTGACTTACCAACGTTGATCGATGCACAACCTAATCTAGAAATGATTCACAGCTTCTACCAGTTTGACGGCAAAAACATACTGGCATTGTGAAATAAAATGGAGGCTTGTAAGAAAAGGATAAATACACCCTCCCTTTGCAACCCTTCTATGAGCTGTTCTGGCTCAAACAAGACAAGGCTACCACACACACACACACACACACACACAGACACACACACACCTCCCTCCGACGCACCCACTTTATCCGAGTCCTCATACCACAGAGTCAGTTAAAGACTGTCCTAACTCACAGCACCACACCCCATTCCTCTGAAGGACTCACTCACAGCAGGAGGGTTCCATAAAAAAAATATATAAAAAATGTAACCTTTATTTAACTAGGCAAGTCAGCTAAGAACAAATGATTATTTACAATGACGGTCTACCTTGTTCAGGGGCAGAACGACAGATTTTTACCTTGTCAGCTCTGGGATTCGATCCAGCAACCTTTCGGTTACTGGCCTAATCACTAAGCTACCTGCCGCCCCAAAAGCCAGTTAAAGCCAATGTGGATAAGGAACCATTGAACTAGACTAGAGCACGCGAATGAGGAACTATTGAGCTAGACTAGAGCATTGGGAATGAGGAACTATTGAACTAGACTAGAGCACGGGAATGAGGAACTATTGAGCTAGACTAGAGCACGGGAATGAGGAACTATTGAACTAGACTAGAGCACGGGAATGAGGAACTATTGAGCGAGACTAGAGCACGGGGATGAGGAACTATAGAGCTAGACTAGAGCACGGGGATGAGGAACTATAGAGCTAGACTAGAGCACGGGGATGAGGAACTATAGAGCTAGACTAGACTAGAGCACAGGGATGAGGAACTATTGAGCTAGACTAGACTAGAGCACAGGGATGAGGAACCATTGAGCTAGACTAGAGCACAGGGATGAGGAACTATTGAGCTAGACTAGAGCAGGAGGATGAGGAACTATTGAGCTAGACTAGAGAATGGGGATGAGGAACTATTGAGCTAGACTAGAGCACGCGGATGAGGAACTATTGAGCTAGACTTACTTATTGAGCATTGGGATGAGGCATTGGGATGAGGAACCATTGAACTAGACTAGAGCAGGGGGATGAGGAAATATTGAGCTAGACTAGAGCATTGGGATGAGGAACTATTGAGCTAGACTAGAGCAGGGGGATGAGGAACTATTGAGCTAGACTAGAGCATTGGGATGAGGCACTATTGAGCTAGACTAGAGCATTGGGATGAGGCACTATTGAGCTAGACTAGACTAGAGCAGGGGGATGAGGAACTATTGAGCTAGACTAGAGCATTGGGATGAGGAACTATTGAGCTAGACTAGACTAGAGCAGGGGGATGAGGAACCATTGAGCTAGACTAGAGCAGGGGGATGAGGAACCATTGAGCTAGACTAGAGCAGGAGGATGAGGAACTATTGAGCTAGACTAGAGCAGGAGGATGAGGAACCATTGAGCTAGACTAGAGCAGGAGGATTTATAGCTGAAGGAAAACAGATAGGACATGGGCAGAGAGCCATAAAACGCTCAGCTAGGCGTGATGGTACCGTGTGTACGATGTGTGTGTTTGTGTTACTCTATGAACGACTGATTGTCTGAGTGTAGATAGCACAGTTCTAGATTGAACATAAAACACATGTCTAGGCAGACTGGCACGGTCTGTCTTCTACACCATGGAGAAAACATATGTTGTCCGACTTTACTTACTGTAACACTGGTTCTCCATAAAACCCAACAGAAAAGGCAATCTTCTGAAAATGTTCAGTTTTGACAGTTCAAATATCAAACTGTCTAAACTAGCCTGTGCCCCCAAGCTTACAACAGTAACAGATAGCCTATAGAAATAAACTTACTGATTCACACAGACTGTTGAAATCTGTTGAAATATGTATAGAATGTTCCATACTGTCATGTCATGCACTTTGCACTTGGCAAGTTGGCAGTAGAAGAATGGTCCCACCCTGAGTTACTGCAATGCCGTGTCCATGGCAAGCTATGTGCAAGGTATGTTTAATGTTTACAATGTTTTGGTTTTCATGGATTGCTTGTTTTTCCCACCATGGATATATAGACATAACGAACTGCCAACGGCATGACATCTGAACTACAAATCAAAACGTTACAATAGAGATGGTACATGTTTACATAGCGGGTATTTGTTTACACATAGTGGTACATTGTGTTCTTGGCTGTTGCAGACTTTGTAGCTGCAAGGCTAGCCTAGTTCAAATTAACACACCTAAATGACTTTCACTACCTTGTCCAATCTGCAGATCCAAACCTCTAGAACACCCAGTCTCTCTCTCGCTCTCTCTCCGCCAGCCAGGCAGCAGCATGTGACTGAGGGAGGAATCTCTCAAGGCTCCACAATGTGACAGGCAGACATTCCAGTCCAGAACACAACACACACTAACAGCTATCTAATATCTAGCTAACATCCACATAGCTAACAGCTGTCTAATATCTAGCTATGTGGATGTTAGCTGACAGCTATCTAACATCTAGCTAACATCCACATAGCTAACAGCTGTCTAATATCTAGCTATGTGGATGTTAGCTGACAGCTATCTAACATCTAGCTAACATCCACATAGCTAACAGCTGTCTAATATCTAGCTATGTGGATGTTAGCTGACAGCTATCTAATATCTAGCTATCATCCACATAGCTAGATATTAGATAGCTATGAGCTATGTGGACGTTAGCTAGATATTAGATGGATGTGAGCTAACGTCCACATACAGTAGCTAACAGCTATCTAATATCTAGCTAATGTCCACATAGCTCACAGCTATCTGATATCTAGCTAACGTCCACATAGCTAGATATCAGATAGCTACTGTATGTGGACGTTAGCTCACAGCTATCTAATATCTAGCTATGTGGATGATGGCTACTGTATCTAATATCTAGCTAACAGCTATGTGGACGTTAGCTAACAGCTATCTAATATTTAGCTATCATCCACACAGCTAGATATCAGATAGCTGTGAGCTATGTGGACGTTAGCTAGATATCAGATAGCTGTGAGCTATGTGGACGTTAGCTAGATATCAGATAGCTGTGAGCTATGTGGACATTAGCTAGATATTAGATAGCTGTGAGCTATGTGGACATTAGCTAGATATTAGATAGCTGTGAGCTATGTGGACATTAGCTAGATATTAGATAGCTGTGAGCTAAAGTCCACATACAGTGCATTCGGAAAGAATTCAGACCCCTTGACTTTTCCACGTTTTGTTACAGCCTTATTCTAAAATGGATTCAATCACCCCCCCCCCCCCCTCATCAATCAACGCAATATACCCCAGCTAACGTCCACATAGCTCACAGCTAATAGCTGACATACGCTAAGGCCTATCATCCAAAACATGTTCTGCAGGGGACTTGGCTGAGGGCATCATTAACCTCTCATGGGTAGGGGGCAGTGTTCTCACCTCTGGATGAAAAGCGTGCCCAAAGTAAACTGCCTGTTACTCAGGCCCAGAAGCTAGGAAATGCATATAATTGGTAGATTTGGATAGAAAACACTCTAAAAATAATGCCTGTGAGTATAACAGAACTGATTTGGCAGGCGAAACAACGAGGACAAACCATCCAGGGGGAAAAAAATTGAGGTCATAGGATTTTCCAATTGTTTTCTATGGGATACCCTTATTATTAGGAACCTGGTTGCAGTTCCTATGGCTTCCACTAGATGTCAACAGTCTTTAGAAATTGTTCGATGTTTTTCTTTTGATTAATGAAGAAGTAGTCCCTGTCATTGTAAGTGTCACTCCAGGTGGACTCTACTGTTTTGATGCGCGTGAACTGGAGCGCGCTTCATGTTGTTTATATCCGGTATTTGAAACAGTTTATTCCGTCTTAAATTTATTTACATTTTAGGGTACCTGAGATTGGATTAGGAACGTTGTTTGAAATGTTTGGACCAAGTTTACAGGTAACTTATTAGATACTTTGTAGGCATGTTGGGCGAGTTGAAACCGGTGTATTTCTGAATCAAACGCGCCAAATAAATGGACATTTTTGGGACATAAAGAAGGACATTATCGAACAAAAGGACCATTTGTAATGTTTCTGGGACATTTTGGAGTGCCAACAGAAGAAGATCTTCAAAGGTAAGGCATTAATTATATCGCTATTTCTGACTTTCGTGGCACACCTGCCTGGTTGAAATATGATTTTCATGTGTTTGTATGCGGGGCGCTGTCCTCAGATAATCGCATGGTTTGCTTTCGCCATAAAGCCTTTTTGAAATCTGACACAGTGGCTGGATTAACAAGAAGTTAAGCTTTATTTTGATGTATAACACATATATTTTCAAGAATGTTAAATATTTGAATTTGGTATTTTTTGAATTTCGCGCCCTGCAATTTCACCGGATGTTGGCCAGGTGGGACGCTGCCGTCTCACATGCCCATAAGACGTTTTAAGGGACTCATCATCACATGTAAACACTGGGTCAATCTGTTACTATGAACACTACTGTTAGTTCAATACATTGCTTAGAGATTCCTTCTTCATTCTTTAATGTGAATTTGCATGACATGTCTTGTCTTGGAGGGCCTTAGTGTGTGTGTGTGTGTGTGTGTGTGTGTGTGTGTGTGTGTGTGTGTGTGTAATGTGTGTGTGTGTGTAATGTGTGTGTGTGTGTGTAATGTGTGTGTCAAATCAAAGTTTGTTTGTCACACACATAGTTTTTGCAGCTGGTATAAAAGGTGCAGCGAAATGCTTAGTTGCAAGATCCCTCAACAGTGTGTGATGAGTGATGTCCCATAGCGCTCCAGAGGGAAGCTAGAATACAGGTTACAGCAGGCTGAGTTGAGCTTTATTCATATAATTACATCATTATGTTACCCAGCTGGTTCTGACACACAGCCTACACTCTGCCCAGGCTGAAGGATGTTCTGACAGACATCTCTCTCTCTCTCTCTCTCTCTCTCTCTCTCTCTCTCTCTCTCTCTCTCTCTCTCTCTCTCTCTCTCTCTCTCTCTCTCTCTCTCTCTCTCTCTCTCTCTCTCTCTCTCTCTCTCTCTCTCTCTCTCTCTCTCTCTCTCTCTCTCTCTCTCTCTCTCTCTCTCTCTCTCTCTCTCTCTCTCTCTCTCTCCCTCTCTCTCTCTCCCCTCTCTCTCTCTCTCTCTCTCCCCTCTCTCTCTCTCTCTCTCTCTCTCTCTCTCTCTCTCTCTCTCTCTCTCTCTCTCTCTCTCTCTCTCTCTCTCTCTCTCTCTCTCTCTCTCCCTCTCTCTCTCTCTCTCCCCTCTCTCTCTCCCCCCCTCTCTCTCCCCCCCCTCTCTCTCTCTCTCTCTCTCTCTCTCTCTCTCTCTCGGCTGAAGGATGCTAGTTATCAAACAAGAAATACAGATTAGTTCGCTGTTACTTACTTATTCTCTGTTTTTTTTCTCTGTTGGTTGTTAAAAATAACAGTTTTACTTAAAATGTTTGCTCACAATCTATTAATCAAATGTACAATGTTATGACCAATGATGTATATATATAAACCCAGGATTACTGGTGCTATGGACAGGCTTTGAAGCCACCGGTCGTCTATATTGGCACTCCTCAGAAAAGCAGAATTAATGGCTTTATACAGTATTTCATTTAAAATGTTCAAGGACAAAATTACATTTATTTAAGTATGTTTTTAGTTGTAGCGTGGACAGTAGCATTAGTACTTTCCATTATTTATTTATTTTTTACATAAAGGAATGTTTTTAAATGTATGTAAAAAAGAATTCAATAAATTGCTCACATAATATAATTGAAAAAGTATCCATACAGATGTCTGTAATACAATAAATGTGGCAAAAACGAATGTAGACATTAGTAAATGAATTCTCTACATCTTCCTGAATGTTTTTAACACCGGTGGAGGAGTTCCTAGATGGAGGCACTAGGGGGGGGGGGGGGGGGGCAGCGCCCCTGTGACAACAATTTTGGACCCCCTTGTGGCCCCTCCCAAATGTGGAGTATGAAATCATTTTTACATAACTAATTTTTGCTATCGTTCTTTTTTTTTTTTTTACATCCGTTATTAGAGAGAAAATGCAAATAAATTGTTGAGTGATTATGAACATGGTCTTTTGCCTGCTAATGTCGGCAATGCAGTGAAGAAAACAATATGACAACAATAACGTCTATTGTAACTGGCCCCTCTGACAGTTCAACCGGGGCCCCTCTGACAGTTCAACCGGGGCCCCTCTGACAGTACAACCGGGGCCCCTCTGACAGTACAACCGGGGCCCCTCTGACAGTACAACCGGGGCCCCTCTGACAGTACAACCGGGGCCCCTCTGACAGTACAACCGGGGCCCCTCTGACAGTACAACCGGGGCCCCTCTGACAGTACAACCGGGGCCCCTCTGACAGTACAACCGGGGCCCCTCTGACAGTACAACCGGGGCCCCTCTGACAGTACAACCGGGGCCCCTCTGACAGTACAACCGGGCCCCTCTGACAGTACAGCCGGCCCCAGCTTGGCCCCCCCAGTTGAAATGGTCTAGAACCGCCACTGGATGGAGGCACGGTGGATTCAAAACA
The DNA here is from genome assembly GCF_045679555.1 of Salvelinus alpinus. Classification (NCBI taxonomy): domain Eukaryota; kingdom Metazoa; phylum Chordata; class Actinopteri; order Salmoniformes; family Salmonidae; genus Salvelinus; species Salvelinus alpinus. The sequence goes on along the minus strand of NC_092107.1, from coordinate 50,250,957 downwards.
GCGCCCTTGTGCGTCATCTAGTGTATATATCATTTTTTTACATTTTATTTTACCTTTATTTAACCAGGTAAGCCAGTTGAGAACAAGTTCTCATTTACAACTGCGACCTGGCCAAGATAAAGCAAAGCAGTGCGACACAAACAACACATATTTACACATGGGATAAACAAACGTACAGTCAATAACACAATAAAAAAATCTATATATAGTGTGTGCAAATGAAGTAAGGAGGTAAGGCAATAGGCCAATAGTGGCAAAGTAATTACAATTTAGCAATTTACACTGGAGTGATGATGTGCAGGTAGAAATACTGGTGTGCAAAAGAGCAGAAATACAAAAACAAATATGGGGATGAGGTAGGTAGTAGGTTGGTGGGCTATTTACAGATGGGCTGTGTACAGCTGCAGCGATCGGTAAGCTACTCTGACAGCTGACGCTTAAAGTCAGTGAGGGAGATATGAGTCTCCAACTTCAGTGATTTTTGCAATTCGTTCCAGTCATTGGCAGCAGAGAACTGTAAGCAAAGGCGGCCAAAGGAGGTGTTGGCTTTGGGGGTGACCAGTGAGATATACCTGCTGGAGCGCGTGCTACGGGTGGGTGCTGCTATGGTGACCAGTGAGCTGAGATAAGGCGGAGCTTTACCTAGCAAGGACTTATAGAGCCAGTGGTTTTGGCGACGAATATGTAGCGAGGACCAGCCAACGAGAGCACACAGGTCGCAGTGGTGGGTAGAATATGGGGCGTTGGTGACAAAATGGATGGCACTGTGATAGACTGCATCCAATTTGCTGAGTAGTGTGTTGGAGGCTATTTTGTAAAGGACATCGCCGAAGTCAAGGATCGGTAGGATAGTCAGTTTAACGAGGGTATTTTTGGCAGCATGAGTGAAGAAGGCTTTGTTTTGCAAAATAGGAAGGCAATTCTAGATTTAACTTTGGATTAGAGATGCTTAATGTGATAATAAGTTATGCCACTATTTATTGACTTCAATAACTATTTCTCATGTCACATGAAAACATCATAAATTCAAATGAGTTAACGGTTTAAACTTTAGATCGGTTCAGTACCATATACCCCTTCTTGTAAATTAGGCAATGGCTGCATTTAGCTACAGTATAATATTATGTTTATAAGGCAATATAAAACTGGATAAGTTGCATCAAGTATTATCAAGTGTTAACCCAAATTCTTGAAGTACAAATGCAGGCTGGGCAGAATAGTTTTATATCTAGACCTGTGTCTGAGCTGTCTCATCCCGTTTTAGTGTAGTGTCAGTGCAGTGCTGTCTGTAGTGAATGGGAAGCCAACATCTGATTTCCATTAGTTGGTAGAAAATCCGTCAAGCTAAAGACATGTGTGAAGCTAGCCACAATAAGGATTAGCCACGGTCGTGGAATTTGCAGATCGCCTTCTAAATAAAAGCTCTCTTTCGAAAGCGATTCAAAAATTAGTTGAATCATGCCATCTTTGGACTAGATAACACTAAACGACGTTCGAATGTAAAATATGACAATAATTGGTTAAGAAAAAAAACCATGTTGAAATCACACTGTAAATGTATTAAGACTTTAGAATTGCATTGTGGGGCATATGTATATGCTCTGTACAAACATGGATCTTGGGTCCATGAAATGGGGTATCAGCCTCAGTGACAACCACAGATTACAACTGTGAAGAGTCTTCACAGGATCCATAGGCACAGATCAATAGGGTGACTGGTGAGCTTGTGCTACGATTGTAATATTTGTGAAAACTCTTCCCAGTTGTAGTCTGTGGTTGTCACTGAGTAGACACCCTATTTCATGGACATACGGTCCATAGGGAAGGTGGTACAGGGGCTCCCGAGTGGTGCAGAGGTCTAAGGCACTGCATCTCAGTGCTTGAGGCATCACTACAGACACCCTGGTTCAAATCCAGGCTGTGTCACATCCGGCTGTGATTGGGAGTCCTATAGGGCGGCGCACAATTGGCCCAGCATCGTCCGGGTATGGCTGGGGTAGGCCGTCATTGTAAATAAGAATTTGCTCTTAACTGACTTCCCTAGTTAAATAAAGGTTACATTTTAAAATATATATACGTTTGCCCCACAATGCAATTCTAAAGGCTAATACATCCACAGTGCAATTTCACAGATTTTTATTTTAACGAATTATTGTCTTTTGTTGAATTTATATAACAATATTCCGATTTTGTTTAGCATTAAAGTTGTCTAAATATGGTATGATTCCGCTATTTGTATCCGACTGAATCACTTTCAAATACTTTTATTTTGAAGGCAACCCGCAAAATACCACTACTGTGGCTCATCCTTATTGTGGCTAGCTTCACACAGGTAAACGAAAGCTCCTCCTCGCAAGACATCACAAAGAATGTCCTAAGTCTTCCATCAAAGCCATTTGAAAAAGGAATGACTGACCGTGTTTCGAAACGATCTATTGTAATATCTAATGGGACACGGAAATCTAGTATAAAGTAATCCTAAATCAACAAATGAAAATACATAATAAAACAAACTACAATTACTAACCTCCTGCAGTAAACTGGGCAGAGTAGGCTATCCCACGCAGCGAAACATTTCTATAGCCAGACAAACCAAATCAAATGCTTCCTTACCCGATGGACCTTAGTTCCGTTGAAAACTAAGACAGCAAAGTTCAGCCTGAACTAAACTTAGACAACTCCTTCACTATACGTCTGTTAAAACTAGGACTATTCTTGAGCCGTCCAGTCGGTGCGTTGTGAAATGAGTGAACTTATTTTGGAGCGGAGTCCAGCCCACTGCGCACTGTAACCCGACCCAGGTGTTCCAGTGCACAGCTGGCGCAGGTGAGCCCTCCCCTGGCCGCGGTGTATCATGGGGTATGTAGGTTTTTACACATTGACCGATGTTACTCATAATGTTCGGGAAATTACATTGCAATGACAGTATAGAGAAATGTAGGCTATTTATAATTTTGACTAAGGCTTTTGTCTCTTATATTGTAGGACTTATTAGATAAAGGTAGAATAGTTTCAGGTGTGAGTAGTCTAGTATCGGCATTAATAAATAAATTCATGTTTCTGCAGTGGTGGAAAAAGTACCCAATTGTCATACTTGAGTAAAAGTAAAGATACCTTAATAGAAAATGACTCAAGTAAAAGTCACCCAGTAAAATACTACTTGAGTAAAAGTCTAAAAGTATTTGGTTTTAAACATACTTAAGTATCAAAAGTAAATGTAAAAGTTATTTCAAAGTCCTTATATTAAGTAAACCAGACGGCATCATTTTCTTGTTTTTTATTAATTTACGGACAGCCAGGGGCACACTCCAACACTCAGACATCATTTACAAATGAAGCATGTGTGTTTAATGAGTCCTCCAGATCAGAGGTAGTAGGGATGACCAGGGATGTTCTCTGTTTAGTGAGTCCTCCAGATCAGAGACAGTAGGGATGACCAGGGATGTTCTCTGTTTAGTGAGTCCTCCAGATCAGAGACAGTAGGGATGACCAGGGATGTTCTCTGTTTAGTGAGTCCTCCAGATCAGAGGCACTAGGGATGACCAGCGATGTTCTCTGTTTAGTGAGTCCTCCAGATCAGAGGCAGTAGGGATGACCAGGGATGTTCTCTGTTTAGTGAGTCCTCCAGATCAGAGGCAGTAGGGATGACCAGGGATGTTCTCTGTTTAGTGAGTCCTCCAGATCAGAGGCACTAGGGATGACCAGCGATGTTCTCTGTTTAGTGAGTCCTCCAGATCAGAGGCAGTAGGGATGACCAGGGATGTTCTCTGTTTAGTGAGTCCTCCAGATCAGAGGCACTAGGGATGACCAGCGATGTTCTCTGTTTAGTGAGTCCTCCAGATCAGAGGCAGTAGGGATGACCAGGGATGTTCTCTGTTTAGTGAGTCCTCCAGATCAGAGGCAGTAGGGATGACCAGGGATGTTCTCTGTTTAGTGAGTCCACCAGATCAGAGGCAGTAGGGATGACCAGGGATGTTCTCTGTTTAGTGAGTCCTCCAGATCAGAGGCAGTAGGGATGACCAGGGATGTTCTCTGTTTAGTGAGTCCTCCAGATCAGAGGCACTAGGGATGACCAGGGATGTTCTCTGTTTAGTGAGTCCTCCAGATCAGAGGCACTAGGGATGACCAGGGATGTTCTCTGTTTAGTGAGTCCTCCAGATCAGAGGCACTAGGGATGACCAGGGATGTTCTCTGTTTAGTGAGTCCTCCAGATCAGAGGCACTAGGGATGACCAGGGATGTTCTCTGTTTAGTGAGTCCTCCAGATCAGAGGCAGTAGGGATGACCAGGGATGTTCTCTGTTTAGTGAGTCCTCCAGATCAGAGGCACTAGGGATGACCAGGGATGTTCTCTGTTTAGTGAGTCCTCCAGATCAGAGGCAGTAGGGATGACCAGGGATGTTCTCTGTTTAGTGAGTCCTCCAGATCAGAGACAGTAGGGATGACCAGGGATGTTCTCTGTTTAGTGAGTCCTCCAGATCAGAGGCAGTAGGGATGACCAGGGATGTTCTCTGTTTAGTGAGTCCTCCAGATCAGAGGCAGTAGGGATGACCAGGGGTGTTCTCTGTTTAGTGAGTCCTCCAGATCAGAGGCAGGAGGAATGACCAGGGATGTTCTCTGTTTAGTGAGTCCTCCAGATCAGAGGCAGTAGGGATGACCAGGGATGTTCTCTGTTTAGTGAGTCCTCCAGATCAGAGGCAGTAGGGATGACCAGGGATGTTCTCTGTTTAGTGAGTCCTCCAGATCAGAGGCAGTATGGATGACCAGGGATGTTCTCTGTTTAGTGAGTCCTCCAGATCAGAGGCAGTAGGGATGACCAGGGGTGTTCTCTGTTTAGTGAGTCCTCCAGATCAGAGGCAGGAGGAATGACCAGGGATGTTCTCTTGAGAAGTGTGCTAATTAGACCATTTTATTGTCCTGCTAAGCATTAAACATGTGATGAGTACTTTCGGTTGTCAGGGAAAATGTATTTAGTAAAAAGTACATACCTTTCTTTAGGAATGTAGTGAAGTAAAAGTAAAAGTGTCAAAATTATGAATAGTAAAGTAACGTGCAGATACCCAAAACAGCTTCTTAAGTATTACTTTCAAGTATTTTTTACCTAAGTACTTTACACCACCATGTTTCTGTTTGTCAAATCAAAATCAAATAAGGTGTCAATTGTGTAATCCTACGTTGTATGAAATTATACAGTATTTTTGGGTTGTCACTAGTGACCACAGCCTCAGCTCTATCTAAATAATGTATGAAAACAAAAATGTGCTTTTGGGTCAAAGCTTTTGACATGGTAAACCATTCCATTCCTGTTGGTCGGCTAAGGAGTGTTGGTGTCTCTGAGGGGTCTTTGGCCTGGTCTGCTAACTACCTCTCTCAAAGAGTGCAGTGTATAAAGTCAGAACATCTGCTGTCTCAGCCACAGCCTGTCACCAAGGGAGTACCCCAAGGCTCGATCCTAGGCCCCACGCTCTTCTCAATTTACATCAACAACATAGCTCAGGCAGTAGGAAGCTCTCTCTTCCACTTATATGCAGTTGATACAGTCTTATACTCAGCTGGCCCCTCCCCGGATTTTGTGTTTAACGCTCTACAACAAAGCTTTCTTAGTGTCCAACAAGCTTTCTCTGCCCTTAACTTTGTTCTGAACACCTCCAAAACAAAAGGACATGTGGTTTGGTAAGAAGAATGCCCCTCTCCCCATCGGTGTGACTACTACCTCTGAGGGTTTAGAGCTTGAGGTAGTCACCTCATACAAGTACTTGGGAGTATGGCTAGACGGTACACTGTCCTTCTCTCAGCACATATGCAAGCTGCAGGCTAAGGTTAAATCTAGACTTGGTTTCCTCTGCACTCTGTACTCCTCTGTAAACTGGTCATCAACCCGTCGCAAGACCCATTGGTTGATGCTTATTTATATAACCCTCTTAGGCCTCACTCCCCCCTATCTGAGATATCTACTGCAGCCCTCATCCTCCACATACAACACCCGTTCTGCCAGTCACATTCTGTTAAAGGTCCCCAAAGCATACACATCCCTGGGTCACTCCTCTTTTCAGTTCGCTGCAGCTAGCGACTGGAACAAGCTGCAACAAACACTCAAACTGGACAGTTTTATCTCAATCTCTTCATTCAAAGACTCAATCATGGACACACTTACTGACAGTTGTGGCTGCTCCGCGTGATGTACAGTCGTGGCCAAAAGTTTTGAGAAAGACACAAATATTAATTTCCACAAAGTTTGCTGCTTCAGTGTCTTTAGATATTTTTGTCAGATGTTACTAGGGAATACTGAAGTATAATTACAAGCATTTCATAAGTGTCAAAGGCTTTTAATGACAATTACATGAAGTTAATGCAAAGAGTCAATATTTGCAGTGTTGACCCTTCTTTTTCAAGACCTCTGCAATCCGCACTGGCATCCTGTCAATTAACTTCTGGTCCACATCCTGACAGATGGCAGCCCATTCTTGCATAATCAATGCTTGGAGTTTGTCAGAATTTGTGGGTTTTTGTTTGTCCACCCGCCTCTTGAGGATTGACCACAAGTTCTCAATGGGATTAAGGTCTGGGGAGTTTCCTGGCCATGGACCCAAAATATCGATGTTTTGTTCCCCGAGCCACTTAGGTATAATTTTTGCCTTATGGCAAGGTGCTCCATCATGCTGGAAAAGGCATTGTTCGTCACCAAACTGTTTCTGGATGGTTGGGAGAAGTTGCTCTCGGAGGATGTGTTGGTACCATTCTTTATTCATGGCTGTGTTCTTAGGCAAAATTGTGAGTGAGCCCACTCCCTTGGCTGAGAAGCAACCCCACACATGAATGGTCTCAGGATGCTTTACTGTTGGCATGACACAGGACTGATGGTAGCGCTCACCTTGTCTTCTCCGGACAAGCTTTTTATCCGGATGCCCCAAACAATCGGAAAGGGGATTCATCAGAGAAAATGACTTTACCCCAGTCCCCAGCAGTCCAATCCCTGTACCTTTTGCAGAATATCAGTCTGTCCCTGATGTTTTTCCTGGAGAGAAGTGGCTTCTTTGCTGCCCTTCTTGACACCAGGCCATCCTCCAAAAGTCTTCGCCTCACTGTGCGTGCAGATGCACTCACACCTGCCTGCTGCCATTCCTGAGCAAGCTCTGTACTGGTGGTGCCCCGATCCCGCAGCTGAATCAACTTTAGGAGACGGTCCTGGCGCTTGTTGGACTGTCTTGGGCGCCCTGACGCCTTCTTCACAACAATTGAACCGCTCTCCTTGAAGTTCTTGATGATCCGATAAATGGTTGATTTAGGTGCAATCTTACTGGCAGCAATATCCTTGCCTGTGAAGTGCATTTTGTGCAAAGCAATGATGACGGCACGTGTTTCCTTGCAGGTAACCATGGTTGACAGAGGAAGAACAATGATTCCAAGCACCACCCTCCAGTCTGTTATTCGAACTCAATCAGCATGACAGAGTGATCTCCAGCCTTGTCCTCGTCAACACTCACACCTGTGTTAACGAGAGAATCACTGACATGATGTCAGCTGGTCCTTTTGTGGCAGGGCTGAAATGCAGTGGAAAAGTTATTTGGGGGATTCAGTTCATTTGCATGGCAAAGAGGGACTTTGCAATTAATTGCAATTCATCTGATCACTCTTCATAACATTCTGGAGTATATGCAAATTGCCATCATACAAACTGAGGCAACAGACTTTGTGAAAATTTATATTTGTGTCATTCTCAAAACTTTTGGCCACGGATGTATTATTGTCTCTACCTTCTTTCCCTTTGTGCTGTTGTCTTTGCCCAAAAATGTTTGTCCCATGTTTGTGCTGCTGCCATGTTATGTTGCTAGCGTGTTGTTGTCATGTGTTGCTTCCATGTTGTGTTGTCATGTGTTGCTGCCATGTTGTGTTGTTGTCTTAGGTCTCTCTTTATGTAGTGTTGTGGAGTCTCTCTTGTCGTGATGTGTGTTTTGTCCTACATCCTACAGACTCTTTGAAGGTTTTGGACCGATGGAGTTACGCAGAGGTCTAAACTACTTAAGTAAAAATACTTTAAAGTACTACTGAAGTATTTTTTTAGGGTATCTGTACTTTACTATTTATATTTTTTGACTACTTTTACTTCACTACATTCCTTTTTTGATTTATCTTTTGGTACTTTTTCTCCCAATTTCGTGACAAGGACATCCCGGCCGGCTAAACTCTCCCCTAACCCGGACGACTCTGGGTCTCCATGGCTGTGGCGAGCTGTGACACAGCCTGGGATCGAACCCTGACACTGACACTCAGAAGTACCCGTTACATTTTGAATGCTTAGCAGGACAGGAAAAATGGACCAATTCACACACTTATCAAGAGAACATCCCTGCTCATCCCTACTGTCTCTGATCTGGCGGACTCACTAAACACAAATCCTTTGTTTGTAAATGATTTCTGAGTGTTGAGGAGTGTTCCTCTGGCTAAAAAAACTAGAAAATGGTGCTGTCTGGTTTGGTTAGTATAAGGAATTGTAAATTATTTCTAATTTTACTTTTGATACTTAAGTTTATTTGAGCAATTACATTTATTTTTGATACTTAAGTATATTTAAAACCAATTACGTTAAGACTTTTACTCAAGTAGTATTTTACTGGGTGTCTTTCACTTTTACTTGAGTCATTTTCTATTAAGGAATCTTTACTTTTACTACAGTATGACGATTTGCGTACCTTTTCCACCACTGGGGTTACCTGGGAGATCCATTTGACGTCTAGAGTTGGCTGAGGTTGCGTCAGTGAGGATAACAAGAAGTGGGCTTATTTTGTTTTTGTGTGTGTCCGAGGAGCAGGAGGAGTGTGCTTTGCACCTGAAAAAGATATTGGATTGGAATGTGTTGTGTGTGGATCTGTGAAGCAGGGTACCTATCAAGGGGATTGTCTCTGGAGAGGCACTAGGAGTGAGAGCAGAGGCTGTAACTGAAGAAGTAGAGGCAGTGGTCGGAGCACGCCGACTGACCCGTATGGTGGATGGAGTGGTCGGTACACGCCGACTGACCCGTATGGTGGATGGAGTGGTCGGTGCACGCCGACTGACCCGTATGGTGGATGGAGTGGTCGGAGCACGCCGACTGACCCGTATGGTGGATGGAGTGGTCGGAGCACGCCGACTGACCCGTATGGTGGATGGAGTGGTCGGAGCACGCCGACTGACCCGTATGGTGGATGGAGTGGTCGGAGCACGCCGACTGACCCGTATGGTGGATGGAGTGGTCGGTACATGCCGACTGACCCGTATGGTGGATGGAGTGGTCGGAGCACGCCGACTGACCCGTATGGTGGATGGAGTGGTCGGAGCACGCCGACTGACCCGTATGGTGGATGGAGTGGTCGGAGCACGCCGACTGACCCGTATGGTGGATGGAGTGGTCGGAGCACGCCGACTGACCCGTATGGTGGATGGAGTGGTCGGTACATGCCGACTGACCCGTATGGTGGATGGAGTGGTCGGTGCACGCCGACTGACCCGTATGGTGGATGGAGTAGTCGGAGCACGCCGACTGACCCGTATGGTGGATGGAGTGGTCGGAGCATGCCGACTGACCCGTATGGTGGATGGAGTGGTCGGTGCACGCCGACTGACCCGTATGGTGGATGGAGTGGTCGGAGCACGCCGACTGACCCGTATGGTGGATGGAGTGGTCGGAGCACGCCGACTGACCCGTATGGTGGATGGAGTGGTCGGAGCACGCCGACTGACCCGTATGGTGGATGGAGTGGTCGGAGCACGCCGACTGACCCGTATGGTGGATGGAGTGGTCGGAGCACGCCGACTGACCCGTATGGTGGATGGAGTGGTCGGAGCACGCCGACTGACCCGTATGGTGGATGGAGTGGTCGGTACATGCCGACTGACCCGTATGGTGGATGGAGTGGTCGGTGCACGCCGACTGACCCGTATGGTGGATGGAGTAGTCGGAGCACGCCGACTGACCCGTATGGTGGATGGAGTGGTCGGAGCATGCCGACTGACCCGTATGGTGGATGGAGTGGTCGGTGCACGCCGACTGACCCGTATGGTGGATGGAGTGGTCGGAGCACGCCGACTGACCCGTATGGTGGATGGAGTGGTCGGAGCACGCCGACTGACCCGTATGGTGGATGGAGTGGTCGGAGCACGCCGACTGACCCGTATGGTGGATGGAGTGGTCGGAGCACGCCGACTGACCCGTATGGTGGATGGAGTGGTCGGAGCACGCCGACTGACCCGTATGGTGGATGGAGTGGTCGGAGCACGCCGACTGACCCGTATGGTGGATGGAGTGGTCGGTACATGCCGACTGACCCGTATGGTGGATGGAGTGGTCGGTGCACGCCGACTGACCCGTATGGTGGATGGAGTAGTCGGAGCACGCCGACTGACCCGTATGGTGGATGGAGTGGTCGGAGCACGCCGACTGACCCGTATGGTGGATGGAGTGGTCGGTACACGCCGACTGACCCGTATGGTGGATGGAGTGGTCGGTACACGCCGACTGACCCGTATGGTGGATGGAGTTAGGAAGCCCATTTCATCCTTTATTTTGTTCTTTGAAGAAGAGTCTCTCCTTTCACACGTATGTTTGGGTTATGTGACATACCCTGTACACGCCTTCATGCCCAAACCCTTTTGCAGTGTGACACATTTAAAATATTTGAACATGAGTCAAGTGTATGTAGACAGGAGGAGTATCGATAGCCCAATATTGGACTAAAGCAGCCTAACTTTACTCCTTAGTCCAAGGACCTTACACGTTCTGTTTAAAGGGCAAATTGGCTCCGGAAGCCAAATCAGCCAAATACTCCCATCGAAACATGAATCGATTCTCAATTGCCATACGGTTCTAGAAAACATAAATCCCTCTACTTCCATTTCTCATTAAAAATAATTTCACAAAATGCAAAATACACACTTACTGCTCACTGTTTTAACCCGTTTTAACAGTTGCGGCAGACAGTATTTTTCAGTGTTTTGTCTTGTCTGTTTTCAGTAAATAAGCGCTGTAACATCGGAAAACAAAATGGCCGTCTGGGAACCCTAACCCTGTAAAAGGTGTGTATCAATTCAACCTTTTTCTCGCTGATATGAAAGATAAGGTTCTTATGATTCCAAATCCAGACCGCAAGCGATGTGTGTTAATCTCAAACCAAGTGTTGGGGCTCTTTAAAAATAAAAAAAACTCCACCGTACAGAAGACGCCTTTTTCGTCCAATGACTCTTATGTGTGATGTAAAAGAACTGAAAGTCATGACCACTGGCTAGAGAATTATATACGAGGTGAGACGGAAATGCTGTGGTGGCGAACGTGCGCCACAGTTCCTGTCCTGTTAGGGTGAAGGACACACAGGTGTGGCAAGATTAAGGCCTGTCCAGCGTGTCTCCCTCTCCGCAGGTGCTGAGAAGAGCGGAGGAAGGGAGTAACGGTGAAGAAACCATGGTAGTTGTATTATTATTAAAGACTCCAGTAAATGTTCCTCACCAACAGGATCCTGACATGTTGCATGTTAAAAAACGTGCACTTTGTATCGTTTATTTCATTGGTTCTAAAACTGCACGGAGCAAATAAAGAGGAAATCGGAGAAAATAAGCATCGTTGTTTAGTGCGGCTGATTTTTTTTGGGGGGGGGGGGGGGGACTCAGGGATTTTACAGCAGAGGCATTACAAGGAATCCTATCAATGAATGTTCAGTCTGTATTTTGTTTTCGGATGTTTGAGTGGATTAAAAAAAGTTTTTGTTTATTTCCGTTTTCTGTTTTGGAGTTCCCCCATCCAGTAGGGTGCAGCAACTCACCTTTTCCGGTGTATTCAGCCCTAAAGCACGACCAAAGAAGAGTTTCCTTGGTTTTGGTGGCAGCTGCAGAGAGGTATTTGGGTGTGTGAGACTTGACGTGAGAATAATTACAGGGTGTGTCCCATCCTTTCAAATTATTTTTTTTAAACTAGGAAAGTCAGTTAAGAACAAATTCTTATTTACAATGACGGCCAACAACGGCCAAACCCGAACGACGATGTGCCAATTGTGTGCCGCCCTATGGGACTCCCAATCACGGCCGGTTGTGATACAGCCTGGATTCAAACCAGGGTGTCTGTTGTGACGTTTCAAGCACTGAAATGCAGTGCCTTAGACCGCTGCGCCACTCGGGAGCCCAGGTAGGACCAAGGTTGGCCTGAGGTAGGACTAAATAGATTGAAATAGTGGAGTAGGGTGGTGTTATTTTGAATTTTATAATTTATTTTGTGAGTGTTGTGTTAGGGTATTTGTTTATTTTATTTATTATTACATTTTTTTCAAGCAAAGTATAAGGGAGTTGTACTCCAGTCTAGTAGGTGGTGCTAATTCAACATTTATTGGATGCCAACCGCCGTTAAACCACACCGAAGAAGAAGACGAAGTGTTTCCGTTAAGATGGCTGTCGGTGCCTTCCCCATCGCCAAGCTCCTCTACCTCGGTGTACGGCAGCTCAGCAAGCCCGTGGCCAACAAGCTCAAGGCTGGGGCTCTCCGGAGCGAGTTCTTCAAGACATATGTTTGTCTTCCACCGGGACAGAGTAAGTCATTTAGGTTTCATTGAAGCTACGGCCTGAGTGGTTCTGTTAAACGGGAGGTTGGGGAGAGTCGAAGGACGGGAGCGTCATGTAATAGTTAACCAATAGAATTCACCTGTCACTGCCGCTAGGCCAATAGTTTACATGGGAATGGTCGTGAAGAACGCCCATTTGTGACTTTTGGTGATTGAAATAGAAATGGTCCAATGATACGGTAGATACGTCAGTCAGGAGGATTATCCAGCGAACCATGTAGCCAATTGGAGCGCGTTAAAATTAATGTGTGCCGGACTTTGTTCGTTTGTCATTGAGGTTGTCTGTAGGAAATGAAATGTTAAGTGCTTTTTTAGCCATTATTACGAATGAAATGTAACATTTTACATTACAGCGACCTCCAGCAGTAGTATTACGCTATTAGCTATGTCACTATAGATAAAAAGAGTTTGATCTGAGTACAGATAATGTTGCATGGCTACCGTTGTCGCCTCCTCTTTCTCTGGGTGTTATTGGCAGTTGGCATCCAACGTTATAGTGTATTATCTCCACCTACTGTACTAGAGCGCCGCTGCCTCCCGCCTGTGTACTGGAGGCCTAGCTTAAACATGAACCAATATATAGAGGGGTTCCTATAGATGCAGGAATGCCCTGAATTGCGTGCTGCAGTTTCACCCTTCTACTTTGGATGAGCCATGTTTACAACCTCTTGTTATTGTCGCTGTGAAGTTTGAGTTTATCTAGTGAACACCCCTGTAACTGCATCACAGATAGAACAAGGAGACAGATGTTTCACCGATTTGTTTTGAATAAATCTGAAGCATTTTCCGGTTGGAATTTCCACTCCCCACCATATATGGTGAGGAGAAGGTGGCTGGCGTTGGGAGAGTATGGCGTGAGATGGAACTGGGCTGACATTCTGCTGATTTTCTTCTCGTAGAAGAAAACGCCTGCTCTTAAAGTTTTCTGTTACGAACAAAGTGCACTAAGTTTTGTAGACGTGACCTTTTGCCCAAAGTTTAAATGGCGTTGTTTACAAGGTGTGCAAGGGCTCGAATTGAGTTATTACACACGCGAACTACAGGGGAAGTAAATGGATACATGCTAGAAAGCACCAATAGGATCTCATTAGGTTGTTATACACACTAAGCTTCATTTACTCACATTGAAAACACAGATGTACTATCTTGGGTTAGTTATAAATATCTTTGGCGGCGTTTGGTTCTTACAACTGTATAGTTGATACATGGTCTGGCCAGACCATAATGCTGGGATACCAGCGACTGACCACCCGTTGTTGGCAGGGGTAGTTAGCCTAAGAATGGACTCAAAGGAGCTCAATGTTATTCTTTATAGTCCAAGGACCTTATATTTTCTGTCTTAGAAGTGAATTGGCTCTCTGGTAGCCAAAACAGCCAAATACTCCCATCTGAATCGATTCTCAATTATGGTACGGTTCTAGAACTAAAGCCCTCCTACTTTCATATCACATCAGTTGCCGCCAACAGTATTTCTTTTCAGTAGCTAGGTTTCTATCCAAATGGCGACCGATTATTCTTGTGAATATTCTAAAATCCACCTTAAGAAAATATGCCGACGTTTCCCACCAGTGGTGTATTTGCACCAAACTGACTTGTTGCGGATAAAAGGCAGAGCGTGATGATGTAGCGCACACACAATGTAGTAATTCTGCTTTTACAAAATGTGATGCTGTTTTCAAATGAAACACAATACCTTGCTCTTGTTAAAGCTTTTAGAATTTATTTGTTTTTATATGTCAAAAAACATGACTAGAAACATAATCTAATGGTGACACCTCGTTGCTCATTTACAAAAGGCACAAATAAAAACAAGAAACTGAATAAGACATGAGAAACCATGAGAGAAACTTAAGTTTTCATGTCCTGAATCAAAAATCTAAAGTTCAGTGTATCTCCATCGCACTTTCAACTCTACTGATCGTTTGGTCAGGAAAAACTGTTGTTTTTAAATAGCAAATGTGCCTCTGGTCTTGGCATGTGGTCTCTAGCCCAACAGCTCACAGATACAGTGCTGGTAGGCTAGTCTACATGATGTATTATTACGGGTAAGAGAGAGAATATTTTTATTTGTCAAACGGCAGACGAGCATCGATCTTCGTGTCACCAGAATAAGACCCTCGATATTTATTGGAATGGAGCATTAACTTCATCACACACTGTCATCACCACCACCACACACTGTCATCACCACCACCACACACTGTCATCACCACCACCACACACTGTCATCACCACCACCACACACTGTCATCACCACCACCACACACTGTCATCACCACCACCACACACTGTCATCACCACCACCACACACTGTCATCACCACCACCACACACTGTCATCACCACCACCACACACTGTCATCACCACCACCACACACTGTCATCACCACCACCACACACTGTCATCACCACCACCACACACTGTCATCGTCATCACCACACACTGTCATCACCACCACCACACACTGTCATCACCACCACCACACACTGTCATCACCACCACCACACACTGTCATCACCACCACCACACACTGTCATCGTCACCACCACACACTGTCATCGTCATCACCACACACTGTCATCGTCACCACCACACACTGTCATCGTCATCACCACACACTGTCATCGTCATCACCACACACTGTCATCACCACCACCACACACTGTCATCACCACCACCACACACTGTCATCACCACCACCACACACTGTCATCACCACCACCACACACTGTCATCACCACCACCACACACTGTCATCACCACCACCACACACTGTCATCACCACCACCACACACTGTCATCACCACCACCACACACTGTCATCACCACCACCACACACTGTCATCACCACCACCACACACTGTCATCACCACCACCACACACTGTCATCACCACCACCACACACTGTCATCACCACCACCACACACTGTCATCACCACCACCACACACTGTCATCACCACCACCACACACTGTCATCACCACCACCACACACTGTCATCACCACCACACACTGTCATCACCACCACCACACTGTCATCACCACCACCACACACTGTCATCACCACCACCACACACTGTCATCACCACCACCACACACTGTCATCACCACCACCACACACTGTCATCACCACCACCACACACTGTCATCATCACCACCACACACTGTCATCACCACCACCACACACTGTCATCACCACCACCACACACTGTCATCACCACCACCACACACTGTCATCACCACCACCACACACTGTCATCACCACCACACACTGTCATCACCACCACCACACACTGTCATCACCACCACCACACACTGTCATCACCACCATCACACACTGTCATCACCACCACCACACACTGTCATCACCACCACCACACACTGTCATCGCCACCACCACCACACTGTCATCACCACCACCACACACTGTCATCACCACCACCACACACTGTCATCACCACCACCACACACTGTCATCACCACCACCACACACTGTCATCACCACCACCACATACTGTCATCACCACCACCACACACTGTCATCACCACCACCACACACTGTCATCACCACCACACACTGTCATCACCACCACCACCACACTGTCATCACCACCACCACACACTGTCATCACCACCACCACACACTGTCATCACCACCACCACACACTGTCATCACCACCACCACACACTGTCATCACCACCACCACACTGTCATCACCACCACCACACACTGTCATCACCACCACCACACTGTCATCACCACCATCACACACTGTCATCACCACCATCACACACTGTCATCGTCACCACACACTGTCATCGTCACCACACACTGTCATCACCACCATCACACACTGTCATCACCACCACCACACACTGTCATCACCACCACACACTGTCATCACCACCATCACACACTGTCATCACCACCACCACACACTGTCATCACCACCACCACACACTGTCATCACCACCACCACACACTGTCATCACCACCACCACACACTGTCATCACCACCACCACACACTGTCATCACCACCATCACACACTGTCATCACCACCACCACACACTGTCATCACCACCACACACTGTCATCACCACCATCACACACTGTCATCACCACCATCACACACTGTCATCACCACCATCACACACTGTCATCACCACCACCACACTGTCATCACCACCACCACACTGTCATCACCACCACCACACACTGTCATCACCACCATCACACACTGTCATCACCACCACCACACACTGTCATCACCACCACCACACACTGTCATCGCCACCACCACACACTGTCATCGCCACCACCACACTGTCATCACCACCACCACACACTGTCATCACCACCATCACACACTGTCATCACCACCACCACACACTGTCATCACCACCACCACACACTGTCATCACCACCACCACACACTGTCATCACCACCACCACACACTGTCATCACCACCACCACACACTGTCATCACCACCACCACACTGTCATCACCACCATCACACTGTCATCACCACCACCACACACTGTCATCACCACCACCACACACTGTCATCACCACCACCACACTGTCATCACCACCACCACACACTGTCATCACCACCACCACACACTGTCATCACCACCACCACACACTGTCATCACCACCACCACACACTGTCATCACCACCATCACACACTGTCATCACCACCACCACACACTGTCATCACCACCACCACACACTGTCATCACCACCACCACACACTGTCATCACCACCACCACACACTGTCATCACCACCACCACACACTGTCATCACCACCACCACACACTGTCATCACCACCACCACACACTGTCATCACCACCACCACACACTGTCATCACCACCACCACACACTGTCATCACCACCACCACACACTGTCATCACCACCACCACACACTGTCATCACCACCACCACACACTGTCATCACCACCACCACACACTGTCATCACCACCACCACACACTGTCATCACCACCACCACACACTGTCATCACCACCACCACACACTGTCATCACCACCACCACACACTGTCATCACCACCACCACACACTGTCATCACCACCACCACACACTGTCATCACCACCACCACACACTGTCATCACCACCACCACACACTGTCATCACCACCACCACACACTGTCATCACCACCACCACACACTGTCATCACCACCACCACACACTGTCATCACCACCACCACACACTGTCATCACCACCACCACACACTGTCATCACCACCACCACACACTGTCATCACCACCACCACACACTGTCATCACCACCACCACACACTGTCATCACCACCACCACACACTGTCATCACCACCACCACACACTGTCATCACCACCACCACACACTGTCATCACCACCACCACACACTGTCATCACCACCACCACACACTGTCATCACCACCACCACACACTGTCATCACCACCACCACACACTGTCATCACCACCACCACACACTGTCATCACCACCACCACACAATGTCATCACCACCACCACACACTGTCATCACCACCACCACACACTGTCATCGTCATCACCACCACCACACACTGTCATCACCACCACCACACACTGTCATCACCACCACCACACACTGTCATCGTCACCACCACACACTGTCATCGTCATCACCACACACTGTCATCACCACCATCACACACTGTCATCACCACCACCACACAATGTCATCACCACCACCACACACTGTCATCACCACCATCACACACTGTCATCACCACCATCACACACTGTCATCACCACCATCACACACTGTCATCACCACCATCACACACTGTCATCACCACCACCACACACTGTCATCACCACCACCACACACTGTCATCGTCATCACCACACACTGTCATCACCACCATCACACACTGTCATCACCACCACCACACAATGTCATCACCACCACCACACACTGTCATCACCACCACCACACACTGTCATCACCACCACCACACACTGTCATCACCACCACCACACACTGTCATCGTCATCACCACCACCACACACTGTCATCGTCATCACCACCACCACACACTGTCATCGTCATCACCACCACCACACACTGTCATCGTCATCACCACCACCACACACTGTCATCACCACCACCACACACTGTCATCACCACCACCACACACTGTCATCGTCATCACCACCACCACACACTGTCATCGTCACCACCACACACTGTCATCGTCACCACCACACACTGTCATCACCACCACCACACACTGTCATCACCACCACCACACAATGTCATCACCACCACCACACACTGTCATCACCACCACCACACACTGTCATCACCACCACCACACACTGTCATCACCACCACCACACACTGTCATCGTCATCACCACCACCACACACTGTCATCGTCATCACCACCACCACACACTGTCATCGTCATCACCACCACCACACACTGTCATCGTCATCACCACCACCACACACTGTCATCGTCATCACCACCACCACCACACACTGTCATCGTCATCACCACCACCACCACACACTGTCATCGTCATCACCACCACCACCACACACTGTCATCGTCATCACCACCACCACCACACACTGTCATCGTCATCACCACCACCACCACACACTGTCATCGTCATCACCACCACCACCACACACTGTCATCGTCATCACCACCACCACCACACACTGTCATCGTCATCACCACCACCACCACACACTCATCGTCATCACCACCACCACCACACACTGTCATCGTCATCACCACCACCACCACACACTGTCATCGTCATCACCACCACCACACACTGTCATCGTCATCACCACCACCACACACTGTCATCGTCATCACCACCACCACACACTGTCATCGTCATCACCACCACCACACACTGTCATCTTCATCACCACCACCACACACTGTCATCTTCATCACCACCACCACCACACACTGTCATCGTCATCACCACCACCACACACTGTCATCGTCATCATCACCACCACACACTGTCATCGTCATCATCACCACCACACACTGTCATCGTCATCATCACCACCACACACTGTCGTCGTCATCACCACCACACACTGTCGTCGTCATCACCACCACACACTGTCGTCGTCATCACCACCACACACTGTCGTCGTCATCACCACCACCACACACTGTCATCGTCATCACCACCACCACCACACACTGTCATCGTCATCACCACCACCACCACACACTGTCATCGTCATCACCACCACCACACACTGTCATCGTCATCACCACCACCACCACACACTGTCATCGTCATCACCACCACCACACACTGTCATCACCACCACCACCACACACTGTCATCGTCATCACCACCACCACCACACACTGTCATCGTCATCACCACCACCACCACACACTGTCATCGTCATCACCACCACCACACACACTGTCATCGTCATCACCACCACCACACACTGTCATCGTCATCACCACCACCACACACTGTCATCGTCATCATCACCACCACACACTGTCGTCGTCACCACCACACACTGTCGTCGTCACCACCACACACTGTCGTCGTCACCACCACACACTGTCGTCGTCAGCACCACACACTGTCGTCGTCGCCACCACACACTGTCGTCGTCATCACCACCACCACACACTGTCATCGTCATCACCACCACCACCACACACTGTCATCGTCATCACCACCACCACCACACACTGTCATCGTCATCACCACCACCACCACACACTGTCATCGTCATCACCACCACCACCACACACTGTCATCGTCATCACCACCACCACCACACACTGTCATCGTCATCACCACCACCACCACACACTGTCATCGTCATCACCACCACCACCACACACTGTCATCGTCACCACCACCACCACACACTGTCATCGTCATCACCACCACCACACACTGTCATCGTCATCACCACCACCACACACTGTCATCGTCATCACCACCACCACACACTGTCATCTTCATCACCACCACCACACTGTCATCTTCATCACCACCACCACACACTGTCATCTTCATCACCACCACCACACACTGTCATCTTCATCACCACCACCACACACTGTCATCGTCATCACCACCACCACACACTGTCATCGTCATCACCACCACCACACACTGTCATCGTCATCACCACCACCACCACACACTGTCATCGTCATCACCACCACCACACACTGTCATCGTCATCACCACCACCACACACTGTCGTCGTCATCACCACCACCACCACACACTGTCGTCGTCATCACCACCACCACCACACACTGTCGTCGTCATCACCACCACCACCACACACTGTCGTCGTCATCACCACCACCACCACACACTGTCGTCGTCATCACCACCACCACCACACACTGTCATCGTCATCACCACCACCACACACTGTCATCGTCATCACCACCACCACACACTGTCGTCGTCATCACCACCACCACCACACACTGTCGTCGTCATCACCACCACCACCACACACTGTCGTCGTCATCACCACCACCACACACTGTCATCGTCATCACCACCACCACACACTGTCGTCGTCATCACCACCACCACACACTGTCGTCGTCATCACCACCACCACCACACACTGTCGTCGTCATCACCACCACCACACACTGTCGTCGTCATCACCACCACCACACACTGTCGTCGTCATCACCACCACCACACACTGTCATCGTCATCACCACCACCACACACTGTCATCGTCATCACCACCACCACACACTGTCATCGTCATCACCACCACCACACACTGTCATCGTCATCACCACCACCACACACTGTCATCGTCATCATCACCACCACACACTGTCGTCATCATCACCACACACTGTCGTCGTCGCCACCACACACTGTCGTCGTCGCCACCACACACTGTCGTCGTCGCCACCACACACTGTCGTCGTCGCCACCACACACTGTCGTCGTCGCCACCACACACTGTCGTCGTCGCCACCACACACTGTCGTCGTCGCCACCACACACTGTCGTCGTCGCCACCACACACTGTCGTCGTCGCCACCACACACTGTCGTCGTCGCCACCACACACTGTCGTCGTCGCCACCACACACTGTCGTCATCGTCACCACCACACACTGTCGTCACCGTCATCACCACCACCACACACTGTCATCGTCATCACCACCACCACACACTGTCATCGTCACCACCACACACTGTCATCGTCACCACCACACACTGTCATCACCACCACCACACAATGTCATCACCACCACCACACAATGTCATCACCACCACCACACAATGTCATCACCACCACCACACAATGTCATCACCACCACCACACACTGTCATCACCACCACCACACACTGTCATCGTCATCACCACCACCACACACTGTCATCGTCATCACCACCACCACACACTGTCATCGTCATCACCACCACCACACACTGTCATCGTCATCACCACCACCACACACTGTCATCGTCATCACCACCACCACACACTGTCATCACCACCACCACACACTGTCATCGTCATCACCACCACCACACACTGTCATCGTCACCACCACACACTGTCATCGTCACCACCACACACTGTCATCGCCACCACCACACACTGTCATCGCCACCACCACACACTGTCATCACCACCACCACACAATGTCATCACCACCACCACACACTGTCATCACCACCACCACACACTGTCATCACCACCACCACACACTGTCATCACCACCACCACACACTGTCATCACCACCACCACACACTGTCATCACCACCACCACACACTGTCATCACCACCACCACACACTGTCATCGTCATCACCACCACCACACACTGTCATCGTCATCACCACCACCACACACTGTCATCGTCATCACCACCACCACACACTGTCATCGTCATCACCACCACCACACACTGTCATCGTCATCACCACCACCACACACTGTCATCGTCATCACCACCACCACACACTGTCATCGTCATCACCACCACCACCACACACTGTCATCGTCATCACCACCACCACCACACACTGTCATCGTCATCACCACCACCACCACACACTGTCATCGTCATCACCACCACCACCACACACTGTCATCGTCATCACCACCACCACCACACACTGTCATCGTCATCACCACCACCACCACACACTCATCGTCATCACCACCACCACCACACACTGTCATCGTCATCACCACCACCACACACTGTCATCGTCATCACCACCACCACACACTGTCATCGTCATCACCACCACCACACACTGTCATCGTCATCACCACCACCACACACTGTCATCTTCATCACCACCACCACACACTGTCATCTTCATCACCACCACCACCACACACTGTCATCGTCATCACCACCACCACACACTGTCATCGTCATCATCACCACCACACACTGTCGTCGTCATCACCACCACACACTGTCGTCGTCACCACCACACACTGTCGTCGTCATCACCACCACCACACACTGTCATCGTCATCACCACCACCACCACACACTGTCATCGTCATCACCACCACCACACACTGTCATCGTCATCACCACCACCACACACTGTCATCGTCATCACCACCACCACCACACACTGTCATCGTCATCACCACCACCACCACACACTGTCATCGTCATCACCACCACCACACACTGTCATCGTCATCACCACCACCACCACACACTCATCGTCATCACCACCACCACCACACACTGTCATCGTCATCACCACCACCACACACTGTCATCGTCATCACCACCACCACACACTGTCATCGTCATCACCACCACCACACACTGTCATCGTCATCACCACCACCACACACTGTCATCTTCATCACCACCACCACACACTGTCATCTTCATCACCACCACCACCACACACTGTCATCGTCATCACCACCACCACACACTGTCATCGTCATCATCACCACCACACACTGTCGTCGTCATCACCACCACACACTGTCGTCGTCACCACCACACACTGTCGTCGTCATCACCACCACCACACACTGTCATCGTCATCACCACCACCACCACACACTGTCATCGTCATCACCACCACCACACACTGTCATCGTCATCACCACCACCACACACTGTCATCGTCATCACCACCACCACCACACACTGTCATCGTCATCACCACCACCACCACACACTGTCATCGTCATCACCACCACCACACACTGTCATCGTCATCACCACCACCACACACTGTCATCGTCATCACCACCACCACACACTGTCATCGTCACCACCACACACTGTCGTCGTCACCACCACACACTGTCGTCGTCACCACCACACACTGTCGTCGTCACCACCACACACTGTCGTCGTCACCACCACACACTGTCATCGTCATCACCACCACCACACACTGTCATCGTCATCATCACCACCACACACTGTCGTCGTCACCACCACACACTGTCGTCGTCACCACCACACACTGTCATCGTCATCACCACCACCACCACACACTGTCATCGTCATCACCACCACCACCACACACTCATCGTCATCACCACCACCACCACACACTGTCATCGTCATCACCACCACCACCACACACTGTCATCGTCATCACCACCACCACACACTGTCATCGTCATCACCACCACCACACACTGTCATCGTCATCACCACCACCACACACTGTCATCGTCATCACCACCACCACACACTGTCATCGTCATCACCACCACCACACACTGTCATCGTCATCACCACCACCACACACTGTCATCTTCATCACCACCACCACACACTGTCATCTTCATCACCACCACCACCACACACTGTCATCGTCATCACCACCACCACACACTGTCATCGTCATCATCACCACCACACACTGTCGTCGTCATCACCACCACACACTGTCGTCGTCACCACCACACACTGTCGTCGTCATCACCACCACCACACACTGTCATCGTCATCACCACCACCACCACACACTGTCATCGTCATCACCACCACCACACACTGTCATCGTCATCACCACCACCACACACTGTCATCGTCATCACCACCACCACCACACACTGTCATCGTCATCACCACCACCACCACACACTGTCATCGTCATCACCACCACCACCACACACTGTCATCGTCATCACCACCACCACACACTGTCATCGTCATCACCACCACCACACACTGTCATCGTCATCATCACCACCACACACTGTCGTCGTCACCACCACACACTGTCGTCGTCACCACCACACACTGTCATCGTCATCACCACCACCACCACACACTGTCATCGTCATCACCACCACCACACACTGTCATCGTCATCATCACCACCACACACTGTCGTCGTCATCACCACCACACACTGTCGTCGTCACCACCACACACTGTCGTCGTCATCACCACCACCACACACTGTCATCGTCATCACCACCACCACCACACACTGTCATCGTCATCACCACCACCACACACTGTCATCGTCATCACCACCACCACACACTGTCATCGTCATCACCACCACCACCACACACTGTCATCGTCATCACCACCACCACCACACACTGTCATCGTCATCACCACCACCACCACACACTGTCATCGTCATCACCACCACCACACACTGTCATCGTCATCACCACCACCACACACTGTCATCGTCATCATCACCACCACACACTGTCGTCGTCACCACCACACACTGTCGTCGTCACCACCACACACTGTCGTCGTCACCACCACACACTGTCATCGTCATCACCACCACCACACACTGTCATCGTCATCATCACCACCACACACTGTCGTCGTCACCACCACACACTGTCGTCGTCACCACCACACACTGTCGTCGTCACCACCACACACTGTCGTCGTCACCACCACACACTGTCGTCGTCGCCACCACACACTGTCGTCGTCATCACCACACACTGTCATCGTCATCACCACCACCACACACTGTCATCGTCATCATCACCACCACACACTGTCGTGTCGTCGTCACCACCACACACTGTCGTCGTCACCACCACACACTGTCGTCGTCACCACCACACACTGTCGTCGTCACCACCACACACTGTCATCGTCATCACCACCACCACACACTGTCATCGTCATCATCACCACCACACACTGTCGTCGTCACCACCACACACTGTCGTCGTCACCACCACACACTGTCGTCGTCACCACCACACACTGTCGTCGTCGCCACCACACACTGTCGTCGTCATCACCACACACTGTCATCGTCATCACCACCACCACACACTGTCATCGTCATCACCACCACCACACACTGTCATCGTCATCACCACCACCACACACTGTCATCGTCATCACCACCACCACACACTGTCATCGTCATCACCACCACCACACACTGTCATCGTCATCATCACCACCACACACTGTCATCATCACCACCACACACTTTCATCATCACCACCACACACTGTCATCGTCATCATCACCACCACACACTGTCGTCATCATCACCACACACTGTCGTCGTCGCCACCACACACTGTCGTCGTCGCCACCACACACTGTCGTCGTCGCCACCACACACTGTCGTCGTCGCCACCACACACTGTCGTCGTCGCCACCACACACTGTCGTCGTCGCCACCACACACTGTCGTCGTCGCCACCACACACTGTCGTCGTCGCCACCACACTGTCGTCGTCGCCACCACACTGTCGTCGTCGCCACCACACTGTCGTCGTCGCCACCACACACTGTCGTCGTCGCCACCACACACTGTCGTCGTCGCCACCACACACTGTCGTCATCGTCACCACCACACACTGTCGTCACCGTCATCACCATACACTGTCATCGTCTGTAGCTTAATAAACTGAATGCTTTCCTGACCTGTTGTAGTGGGAGGACCACCCGTCATCGCATGACTCCATATCTACTTCAGGGTGGTGGGTGGAGTCCATATCTACTTCAGGGTGGTGGGTGGAGTCCATATCTACTTCAGGGTGGTGGGTGGAGTCCATATCTACTTCAGGGTGGTGGGTGGAGTCCATATCTACTTCAGGGTGGTGGGTGGAGTCCATATCTACTTCAGGGTGGTGGGTGGAGTCCATATCTACTTCAGGGTGGTGGGTGGAGTCCATATCTACTTCAGGGTGGTGGGTGGAGTCCATATCTACTTCAGGGTGGTGGGTGGAGTCCATATCTACTTCAGGGTGGTGGGTGGAGTCCATATCTACTTCAGGGTGGTGGGTGGAGTCCATATCTACTTCAGGGTGGTGGGTGGAGTCCATATCTACTTCAGGGTGGTGGGTGGAGTCCATATCTACTTCAGGGTGGTGGGTGGAGTCCATATCTACTTCAGGGTGGTGGGTGGAGTCCATATCTACTTCAGGGTGGTGGGTGGAGTCCATATCTACTTCAGGGTGGTGGGTGGAGTCCATATCTACTTCAGGGTGGTGGGTGGAGTCCATATCTACTTCAGGGTGGTGGGTGGAGTCCATATCTACTTCAGGGTGGTGGGTGGAGTCCATATCTACTTCAGGGTGGTGGGTGGAGTCCATATCTACTTCAGGGTGGTGGGTGGAGTCCATATCTACTTCAGGGTGGTGGGTGGAGTCCATATCTACTTCAGGGTGGTGGGTGGAGTCCATATCTACTTCAGGGTGGTGGGTGGAGTCCATATTTACTTTTACAGACACAAAAAGGCCTGTTGGTGCGTCCACAAGTAGACGCCAGCGCGTCACACAGCGCTACCAAAACAAAGCGCTACACCTACACGAGGCATTAATCACTCGATACAAAACATGGATTTACTATCTTTTTAATGAATTTTTGCAGTCCCCCCCCCCCCCCCCTGATAAATATCAGCCCGTGGGTCGCTGGGCTTGAACCTGGCTTATGGTCTTACCACCTGTTGTATAAAATAGTAATGGCACCGGTTCTCTCTTCCCTCCCGTTCTAGTTTACCACTGGGTGGAGATGAGGACCAAGATGAGGATCATGGGTTTTCGGGGTTCCACTATCAAGCCCCTGAACGAGGAGGCGGCAGCAGAGCTGGGTGCAGAGCTGCTGGGGGAGGCCATCATCTTCATCGTCGGAGGAGGGTGTATGATCCTAGAGTACAGTAGACAGGCGGCCAACTCTAAGAGGAAGGAAGAAGAGCTGAGTCACACCATTGGCAGTCTGCAGACACAGATAGGAGAGCTGACCTTGAACGCAGAGACACTGGATGCCAGGCTAAGGGAGGTCAACAGGTTGCTGCTCTCCTTACCACCTCCAGCCCTAGCACCGTCTGCTCCTGCTACCACGCAAGTTCCTGTTTCGGATCCCGCTACCACTCTGGCTTCCTCTTCTGTGGATCCCAGTCAAAAGTGATACCTGTGTAATTTCTGAAATATAGCCTGGTGGTCGCCAGATCTGTTTTTGTCTTTAGCCAAGTTCTCGCTCATGTCATAACTAGCCTTTTCATATCTGGCTCTCTCAATGTAGTGTTGTCAGACGAGACTAAAGTCCTATACACACACTCTGCAAACGGAGCGACGGAGATCCGGAATGGACCGTGTACGACGCTCTGTTTGCGTCGTATATGTGTGTGTAGAGTCCTTTCCGTCTAGGTTATGATGCCACACGATTCAGTTGTTGGCTAAAACAGACACAGATCTCTGTCCACCAGGTTATGTCTGTTAATGAAAGGACTGTGAAGCTTATCGTATGCTTCCCAGATGAAACAGTTTGTGCATATATTATGAGGTTTACTTTGGTCTTTGGCAGGTGTTTTTTTTTTTTTGGGGCTGTTCATTTTTATTCTTGAGGCAAGTCTATGTTCGGTACTCCTAGTAGTAGTACTCCTAGTAGTAGTACTCCTAGTAGTAGTACTCCTAGTAGTAGTACTCCTAGTAGTAGTACTCCTAGTAGTAGGAACTATTGACGGGATTCTTCAATGAAATGTTAGTCATTCAACAAGTAGCCTCTGCTGAGATGTTTTGAGGAGAAATGGAAAGAGGTCATTATTAACAAAGCAACACCATCTTATCTCTGCCTCCATTGACCATTGACCGAAGAGAACCTCCCCCGACAGTCTTCTATTCTCCTGGTCAAGACCCGGGATGTAGTTTCAGGCCTTTCTTTGACAGCTGCTATGTTCGGTGTTCAACGAGCGAACGACTAGTTTTCATGCACATGTTTTCACTGAGAAATACTGCACTAAACATCTGTTAGATTGGGGAAATTGTGCAACTAAGACTTCCTCTGCAAAAAAAAAATGTCAACATTTCTTTACAGATTTCTTGATTTATCTCAGATTAATTTCACCTGTTTTGAGGGAAGTGTTACTGGGTATGTTGCTACGGTGGCTCAAGAGGGACAAACCACATGGTAGATTCACTCCCCCCCCCCCCCAATTTTTTTTTAAGTGATGTTCATTTAGGGTGTATGTGGGCAGATGTTTTGTTTAGCCGTGCTGAGTTCTGCTAGAAGAAAACCGACCCTCTATGCAGAAGCCTTCATCAGTTAAGTGGAGGAAAGTGCGACCACAATACAGTGTCTGTCTGTTGCTATATGCTAAGGATTTCCTGTAGTGGTGTGAGTGGACCTATCTCTTAATACTTGGGGGTTTTGCTGTGAGTCAGGGGTGGCTGCTGGAGCAATGATTCGCTGTCATATAGTGTATTCATTTGGTGTGGTGGGGGGGTTCAATGCTTTATTTAACACTGAACAAAAATATATAAAAAAAAAACGCAATATGTAACGTGTTCACCCCATGTTTCATGAGCTGAAATAAAATATCCCCCACATTTTTCCATACACACAAAGCTTATTTCTCTAAAACGTTTTGTTTACATCCCTGTTAGTGAGCGTTTCTCATTTGCTAAGACTAATCTATCCATCTGACAGTTGTGGCATATCAAAAAGCTGATTTAAACAGCATGATCATTACACAGGTGCACCTTGTGCTGGGGACGTTAAAAGGCCACTTTAAAATGTTCAGTTTTGTCACAAAACACAATGCAACACATGTCTCAAGTTTTGAGGGAGTGTGAAATTGGCACGCTGACTGCAGGAATGTCCACCAGAGCTGTTGCCAGACTATTGAGTGTTAATTTGTGTACCATAAACTGCCTCCAATATTTTTTTGAGATTATTTGGCAGCATGTCCAACCGGCCTCACAACTGCAGACCACCTTTAACCACGCCAGCCCAGGACCTCCATATAAGGCTTCTTCACCTGCGGGATAGTCTGAGGTGGGGTGCTGAGGAGTATTTCTGTCTGTAAATAAAGCCCTTTTTCTGGGGCAAAACTCATTCTGATTGGCTGGGCCTGCCTTCCCAGTGGGCCTGGCTGCCAAGTGGGGAGGCCTATGCCCACCCATTGCTGCTCCCCTGCCCAGTCTTGTGAAATCCATAGATTAGGGCCTAATGAATTTATTTCAATTGACTGATTTCCTTAAAATGAACTGTAAATCAGTAAAATCTTTGAAATTGTTGCATGTTGTGTTTTATATTTTTGTTCACTATAATATATATATATATATACACTACCCCACGGCCTGGACAAGGGGAACTGTTTCAACATATCACATTTCTCTGGTTGAAATGAAGCAGCTATATTGAACAGTGATTGGTTTGGCTTGGTGATAGTAATAGAGTGACTGCATGGGGATCTATTATGCTTAGACTAGGAGGAGACCATGTGACCTGACCATGTGACCTGACCAGGAAACACTGGCCCTATATGACAGCGTTTCCCTCCTCCAGTACCCCCACTCATTTTTGTTGTTGGCCCAGATGACAAATTCCCCTGATTCAACTAATTGAGGACTTGATGAAGTTGAATCGGATGTGCTTGTTTGTGGCTACAACAACAATGTGTTATGTTGTAGGACTGGAGGTGGGAAACGCTGCTATATGGGTACCAGTGGTGGAAAAAGTACTAAAATCTCATTCTGTAGTAAAAGTGAAGATATTTTAATAGAAAATTACTCAAGTAAAATTTAGTCATCCAGTAAAATACTACTTGAGTAAAAGTATTTGGTTTTAAATATACTTAAGTATCAAATGTAAATGTAGTTGCTAAAATATACTTAATAAGTATCAAAAGTAAAAGTATGAATAATAAAAAATGTCCTTATATTAAGAAAACCAGATGGCACAATCTTCTTGTTTTTTATTTTCGCATAGCAAGGGTCACATTCCAACACTCAGACATCATTTAAAAACAAAGCATTGGTGTTTAGTGAGTCCCCCAGATCAGAGGCAGTAGGGATGACCAGGGATGTTCTCTGTTTAGTGAGTCCTCCAGATCAGAGGCAGTAGGGATGACCAGGGATGTTCTCTGTTTAGTCAGTCCTCCAGATCAGAGGCAGTAGGGATAACCAGGGATGTTCTCTGTTTAGTGAGTCCACCAGATCAGAGGCAGTAGGGACGACCAAGGATGTTCTCTGTTTAGTGAGTCCACCAGATCAGAGGCAGTAGGGATGACCAGGGATGTTCTCTGTTTAGTGAGTCCTCCAGATCAGAGGTAGTAGGGATGACCAGGGATGTTCTCTTGATAAGTATGCGAATTGGACCATTTTCTGTCCTGCTAAGCATTCAAAATTTACTTTTGGGTGTCAGGGAAAATTTATGGAGTAAAAAGTACATCATTTTCTTTAGGAATGTAGTGGAGTAAAAGTCAAAAATATAAATGGTAAAGTACAGATAACCCCCAAAAACAACTTAAGTACTTTCCACCACTGATGGGTGCTTTGACCCAGTATGACACAGGGGAAACTAACTGGCAATAATATTTGCTGACTTGAAAATTTGAAATTTGTACATTTAGCTACATCAAATGTTGCCCACCTTCTCCAAGTACAACAGAGCTTTACTATGGTTCTGTCTAGATGGGATACAGACTTTTAGGTGGGATACAGACTTATGAAAAGGGTTAGCTAAAATGCTCTCCTAGCCTGCTATGAAAAGTCACTTCCTGGTTGTAGCTGTACGCCATCTTGTCCAGGGTTTTCCCAAACTCTTTTTTTGTTGCCATAGCTCTACACAGCTGATTCAAATAATCAACGAATCATCAAGCTTTGATCAGTTGGATCAACTGTGTAGTGTTAGGCGGGCAAAAACCAAAATGTGCATCCATTGGGGTCCTGAGGACCTTGGGAAACGTTGATCTAGTCACAACCCTGTATTATTGTCTTGACTCACTGTGTGAATCCCTTCCCTAGTTGGTGATGTACTGTGACATGTGTAAAATAAATTGCTGGAAATTAATGAGTATAAAATATAAAGTGAAATTTACTAATCATGTGTTCTCTGCAGTTTATTGTTATAAAACTGTACAATATTGCTTAGATTTGAAAAAATTATCCAAGGCCTAAAATGGTGGGTATGTTCGACGATTGGCCAGAAGATGGAGGTAGTGCGTGTGTTGTTGATGACATCCGCTATCTGCAGTGTTGCCATGTTTGTGGTTTCCGGCTAAATTTGGCCCGTTTGAAAACGAAGTCGCGGGTGGAAAAGAATTGGTTGAGTGATTTTGGGCTATTTCTAAGTTGCACCACGTCTGCCATGGAATTTCTCTTAAAAACATATATTTAACTGTGACCTGCTGCTGACTGTCATATTTACTGTTCACTTTTTATTGTTTATTTCACTTGCTTTGGCAATGTGAACATATGTTTCCCCATGCCATGCCCCCATTGACATCACTCAAACTCCCCTGTCGGATTTGACATCACTCAAACTCCCCTGTCGGGGATTTGAACAGATGCGCAAAGGGGATTTATTGATAAACC
This sequence comes from Salvelinus alpinus, assembly GCF_045679555.1. Lineage (NCBI taxonomy): Eukaryota > Metazoa > Chordata > Actinopteri > Salmoniformes > Salmonidae > Salvelinus > Salvelinus alpinus. The sequence goes on along the minus strand of NC_092107.1, from coordinate 50,218,536 downwards.
TGATTCGAGCCCTGAATGCTGATTGGGTGAAATCCGTGGTATATCAGACCATATTTTTTATTTTATTTTAATTTCACCTTTATTTAACTAGGCAAGTCAGTTAAGAACAAATTCTTATTTACAGTGACGGCCTACCAAAAGGCCTCCTGGGATTAAAAAAATAAAAAATAAATACAATATAAATATAGGACAAAACACACATCACAACACTACATAAAGAGAGGCATAAGACAACAACATAGCAAGGCAGCTACACATGACAACACAACATGGTAGCAACAACATGGTAGAAGGACAAAACATGGTACAAACATTATTGGGCACAGACAACAGCACAAAGGGCAAGAAGAGAGAGAGAACAATACATCACACAAAGCATATACCGGGGTTCTAATTACGTTGGTAACCATTTTATAATAGCAATAAGGCATCCTGGGGGTTTGTGGTATATGGCCAATAAACCACAGCTAATGAATGTAACCAGGCACACTATGTTGCGTCATGCTTAAGAACAGCCCTTAGCCGTGGTATATTGGCCATATACCATACCTCCTCTGGCCTTATTGCTAAATCATAGCAGTCAAACGAGTTAAATTCATCCATTGATGAAAAATGATCTGTCAAGTTTAATAACGTAAAATTATATTTTCTCTTCCGACATATTAAAATTCCTTTATTATGTCATGTCATAGCTCACAATAATTATTAACTTGAGGAAAAACGAATTTTGCTTATCATGTTGATACAACGGTAACATTATGGAAAAGTGCTTTTATTGTATAAATATGGCTACTCTTCTCTTGCGCGGGTTTTGTGTTGTCATTGTAATAGACATTTGAGCTTGACCTGGCAACCTGCGTATCATAAATCCCATTCGAGCAAGCGTCCGTCTGTATTTATAGGCCATTTTGAAGCGGGGCATCAAGCAAAGGTACAAAACTATGTTTTTCATATTTGCTATTTCGCTCTATTTCAAATTTGTATGTGAATATTTGTGTTTGCACGACGATGTATTTGTATCTTTAGCGGAACACTCAAATGCGCAGTGAAGCTTTTTTCCACCGTTGCACAAACCAACTGTCATCGGGCGCAGTGACAGATGTCATCATGCAGCTAGCGTTAGCATTATAGCTAGCGGTACAGTAGCTACATTTAACAACCATAATGTTATTCAGATAATGTAAATGACTGCTATCAATGGAATTATGTTATCGAGGCAGTTTTTCAGTTTATATTTGCGCATTGGCTTGTATCATTGGCTATCATAATCATTTAATAAGCAGTGTTTACAGTGCATCATCCACCTAGCCAGTTGGCTAACAACAGTGCATGGTGCTATTATTAAAGTTGGCGCCAGTTTCATAGTGGACATAGCTATACAGTGCCGCTACGAATTCAACCCGAGGGTGCATTCTGTGCAATGACTTTTATTCATTGAGTTTTGTTTGTTATCTATGCAGAAATATTTAATAGTTGCATAGATCTCCATGCACCATGAGGAGTGCTGAGGTGAAGAAACTGAAAGTGAACGAGCTGAAAGAGGAGCTGCGTCGGCGATCCCTGGACACCAAGGGGCTGAAGGCTGACCTGGTGGAGCGGCTCAAGGCGGCTCTGGAGGCGGAAGCTGCGGAGCCCGGGGGAGCTGCAAGTGGGACACCGGAGCAGGAGCAGGCAACACCGGAGGAGGAGCCGGAGCAGGAGCCGGAGCAGGAGCAGCGGGGAGATGGAGAGGAGGGATTCTCAGCCGGGTTGTTGGGGGATAAAGGATTCCCGAACAAAGGTAGAACTAGACAGACTTCCTATCTGTGCACATGAAATGTCACGCAGGGAACATTTCCTTTGAAATATAATGAGGTTTCTGGGGGGTTAAAGTTCTCCGTCACATCGACCGATTTCCGTCATATGGATTCTGGAGAGGTCGTTTTTGAGATCAGTTTAGATCCGCAATAAAATCTCTGTGGGGACCACAGCAGCGCTGAACGCAGACAGCGGTGTGTAGACTACTGTAGCTGCTGGCAAAGTAATTCAAAGCCTATACTTTATCACTCAGGATGTAACTTTTAAGTGCTACTATTTTTGCTATGTTGTTATTAAAACAAAATCAGACATTAGTTTACCTAGTCGGCTGTTGTGTGTTCTATGATAAATAAATATTCCTGTGCATTTAAGTTGTGAGAGCCATAGGAGGGAGATATATTTTGACAAGCAGGCAACAATTCTTAATGCAATCACAGGAAAACGTTTTTGAAAGCAGTTTTGGCCTTTGTTTATGCTTTTTTTTAAAGAGGGGGATACCAATTTTACATGGCTACTGTGTTTTGCCCAAGCACTACACCGCTGATTCAAATCATTAAAGCTTAATGATTAGTTGATTATTTGCATAGTGCTAAGGCAAAAAAACGAAATGTGCACCTCTTGGTGTCCCAAGGAATTTATTTTAATTTTTAAATTTAACCTTTATTTAACTAGGCAAGTCAGTTAAGAACAAAATCTTATTTTACAATGACTGCCTACCCCTGCCAAATCCTCCCCTAACCCGGGCGACGCTGTGACAATTGTGCACCCACCTATGGGACTCCCAATCATGGCCGGTTGTGATGCAGCCCTGGATCTAACCAATCCTTCAATTGCTTGTGTGGTATCATTTTACAAATGCAGTTTTTACAACCAGAGTTTCAAGCATCGTTTAGTAGCTGCACAACATAGCTCTTAAAGGGGCAATGACATCTTAAAGGGGCAATGACATCTTAAAGGGGCAATGACATCTTAAAGGGGCAATGTCATCTTAAAGGGGCAATGACATTTTAAAGGGGCAATGACATTTTAAAGGGGCAATGTCATCTTAAAGGGGCAATGACATCTTAAAGGGGCAATGCCATCTTAAAGGGGCAATGACATCTTAAAGGGGCAATGTCATCTTAAAGGGGCAATGACATCTTTAAGGGGCAATGACATCTTAAAGGGGCAATGTCATCTTAAAGGGGCAATGCCATCTTAAAGAGGCAATGCCATCTTAAAGAGGCAATGCCATCTTAAAGGGGCACATATGCATGATCCAATATGTTAAAAAGTTAATATAATTTTTAACTATATGTTATGGGACACATTTCTGGAAGTGGAAATTATATTTTAGATGCTGTCAGCATAATTTTATTTTCATAAATTTTGAAGTAGAATTTCCTTTTAAAAGTCACCAGAATGGAGCTTCTCAGTCCTTCTACATAAATATTATCTAAGCAAGAGGACTGGAATTGGTCAAACTCGCAGTTTAACATTTTCACTAAAGGCATGCTGGTCATGACTTTGTTACATTAAAGGGGAGGTTAACATAGCCCCTGACATTAGATCTGAGATCAACATAAGTTTCAGTCATGGAATTTTGTTATGCTTTAACCTCTGGGTACTGTATATTGTTGAGTACATGATAACAGTAGCATGATAATAGTGCATGATAACACTGCATGATAACAGTGCATGATAACAGTGCATGATAATAGTGCATGATAATATGCAATTATATGCATGATTTTACATTGCAATATTAGCTACCTTGAACGTCAGTAACTTGTTGAATGCTGAAATGGTCTTTGATTTCTTGTGTGTAAATAGATTCTCTAGACATTGGTGCAGGAGGAGCCCCTGGGGAGGAGAGCAGGGGGGTGGAGAGAGAAGAGTCGTCTGATTCTGATCTGGGCTTCAGCGTGCCTGTCTTCACTGCAGACGTCTCTCTCCCTGTCCCTGTTTTCAAGACAGAGGAGACGCAGTCTGAGGAGATCAAATTAGCCCTGGCAGAGCAGCGGCAGGGGCAGTCTGAGAGGAAGCAAGGTAAGAACC
>NC_092107.1:50184702-50209702 GCF_045679555.1 Salvelinus alpinus | reverse complement strand
CTCTGCCTTGGTCTCTATCTCACCTGGGTCCTGTTCAGTAGATACTAAACGGGGGGAAACCTTTTGAAACAGAGGAGGTAGTAGGTACTACCTTTGCTGCTATAAGAATGTCTCCGGTATCATTTCATGCCTACTGAACACATCCCTGTTCTTGGTAGTTTGGTAAAAGTTAGTTATGTCCCTAACTAAAAAACAGGACCGCAAAGAGTTCTAAACGCTTAGTTTGGTCCAGTGCTGTGATTGGAGGACTAACCTGTCATTCTTCAGTCCAGTGCTGTGATTGGAGGACTAACCTGTCATTCTTCAGTCCAGTGCTGTGATTGGAGGACTAACCTGTCATTCTTCAGTCCATTGCTGGGATTGTAGGACTTACCTGTCAGTCTTCACTGCTGTGATTGGAACACTAACCTGTTAGTTTTCAGTCTGGTGCTGTGATTGGAAGACTAACCTGTCAGTCTTCAGTCCAGTGCTGTGATTGGTGGACTAACCTGTCATTCTTCAGTCCATTGCTGGGATTGTAGGACTAACCTGTCAGTCTTCAGTGCTATGATTGGAAGACTAACCTGTTAGTTTTCAGTCCAGTGCTGTGATTGGAAGACTAACCTGTCAGTCTTCAGTCCAGTGCTGTGATTGGAGGACTAACCTGTCAGTCTTGTACAGGTCCCGGTCGCCCCAGCCCCCTGCTGAAGAGGAGGACGAGGACTTTGATGACACTTTGGTGGCTCTGGACACATGTGAGTAACATCTGAGGACTCCAGTTGAAACTAGGTATTCACAGAAGTCATTCATGATTGTGAACGTAGTAACAAAGGTCATAAATTGAGCTGCACGATTGCGTTAGCCTCTCCTCGTTGCAGTGACTTTTCATGTCATGGTTTAATGGTTTTCCTTGCCTTAATTTACTTGACATTTTAATTAGAGGTTGACCGATTATGGTTTTTAAACCCCGATACCGACAATTGTAGGACCAAAAAAAGCTGATACCGATTAATCGGTCGATTTTTACATATATATATATATTTGTAATAATGACAATTACAACAATACTGAATGAACACTTTTAGTTTAACTTAATATAATACATAAATAAAATCAATTTAGTCTGAAATAAATAATAAAACATGTTCAATTAGGTTTAAATAATGCAAAAACACAGTGTTGGAGAAGAAAGTAAAAGTGCAATATGTGCCATGTAAAAAAGCTAACGTTTAAGTTCCTTGCTCAGAACATATGAAGGCTGGTGGTTCCTTTTAACATGAGTCTTCAATATTCCCAGGTAAGAAGTTTTATGTTGTAGTTATTATAGGATTTATAGGACTATTTCTCTCTATACGATTTGTATTTCATATATCTTTGACTATTGGATGTTCTTATAGGCACTATAGTATTGGCAGCCTAATCTCGGGAGTTGATAGGCTTGAAGTCATAAACAGCTCAATGCTTGAAGCACAGCGAAGAGCTGCTGGCAAACGCAGGAAAGTGCTGTTTGACTGAATGCTTACGAGCCTGCTGCTGCCTACCACCACTCAGTCAGACTGCTCTATCAAATATCAAATCATAGACTTAATTATAATATAATAAACACACAGAAATACGAGCCTTAGGTCATTAATATGGTCAAATCCGGAAACTATCATTTTGAAAATAAACCGTTTATCTACATATTGCTGTTACATTGCAGAACCGTCAATGTTATGTCATAATTATGTAAAATTCTGGCAAATTAATTACGGTCTTTGTTTGGAAGAAACGGTCTTCACACAGTTCGCAACGAGCCAGGCGGCCCAAACTGCTGCATATACCCCGACTCTGCTTGCAAGAGAAGTGACACAATTTCCCTAGTTAATATTGCCTTCTAACATGAATTAATTTTAACTAAATATGTAGGTTGAAAAATATATACTTGTGTATTGATTTAAAGAAAGGCATTGGTGTTTATGGTTCAGTACATTGGTGCAACGACAGTGCTTTGTTCTCGAATGCCCTTTTGTTAAATCATCACCCGTTTGGCGAAGTTGAAGTAGGCTGTGATTCGATGATAAATTAACAGTCACCGCATTGATTATATGCAACGCAGGACAAGCTAGTTAAACTAGTAATATCATCAACCATGTGTAGTTAACTAGTGATTATGTTAAGATTGATTGTTTTTTTATAAGATAAGTTTAATGCTAGCTAGCAACTTGCCTTGGCTCCTTGCAGCACTCGCGTAACAGATGGTCATTCTGCCACACAGTCTCCTCGTGGATTGCAATGTAATCGGCCATAATCGCAGTCCAAAAATGCAGATTACCGATTGTTATGAAAACTTGAAATCGGCCCAAATTAATCAGCCGATTAAACGGTCGACCTCTAAATTTGATGTTTCTCTAATTTGGATGTTTATATACATAAAAGAATGTGAACACCCCTTCAAATGAGGGGATTCGGCTATTTCAGCCACACCCGTTGCTGACAGGTGTATTAAAACGAGCACACAGCCATGCAATCTCCATAGACAAACATTGGCAGTAGAATGGCCTTACTGAAGAGCTCAGTGACTTTCAAGGTGGCACCGTCATAGGATGCCACCTTTCCAACAAGTCATTTTGAAGTAGAAACGTCTAGGAGCAACAACGGCTCAGCCACAAAGTGGTAGGCCACACAAGCTCACAGAACGGGACCGCCGAGTGCTGAAGCGCGTAAAAATCGTCTGTCCTCGGTTGCAACACTCACTACTGAGTTCCAAACTGCCTCTGGAAGCAACATCAGCACAATAACTGTTCCTCGAGTGCTTCATGAAATGAGTTTCCATGGCAGAGCAGCCACACACAAGCCTAAGATCACCATGTGCAATGCCAAGCATCGGCTGGAGTGGTGTAAAGCTCGCCACCATTGGACTCTGGAGCAGTGGAAACGCGTTCTCTGTAGTGATGAATCACGCTTCACCATCTGGCAGCCTGACGGACGAATCTGGGTTTGGTAGATGCCAGGAGAACGCTAACTGCCCTGATGCATAGTGCCAACTGTAAAGTTTGGTGGAGGAGGGGGCTGTTTTTCATGGTTCGGGCCCTTTAGTTCCAGTGACGGGACTACAGCATACAATGACATTCTAGACGATTCTGTCCCAAATTTGTGGCAAAAGTTTGAGGAAGGCTCTTTCCTATTTCAACATGACAGTGCCCCCCCGTGCATAAAGCGAGGTGTCACACCCTAATCTTCTTCACCTGTGTTGCGCTTGTCTCCTCCTCCCCCACCAGGTGTCCTCTATTTCCCCCATTACCCCTTGTGTATTTATACCTGTTTGTCAGTTGCCAGTTTGTCTCGTCTTGTCAATCTCTTACCATCATGTTTCCTGTTTCTCTTGCTCTCAACTGTGTCTTTACTAGTCTTCCCCGGATCTGACCTTTCTGCCTGTCCTGACCCTGTTTGACCCTGCCTTGGATTTACGAACCGCTGCCTGCCCTTTGTCTGCACCTTTGTATAATAAATATTGAGACTATCGGAAACTATTCGCCTCCTGTGTCTGCATCTGGGTCATATCCTGAGTCGTGATACGAGGTCCATACAGAAATGGTTTGTCGAGATCATTGTGGAAGAACTTGACTGGCCTGCACAGAGTCCTGACCTCAACCCCATCGAACACCTTTGGGATGAATTGGAATGTCGACTGCGAGCCAGGTCTAATCGCCCAACATCAGTGCCTGACCTCACTAATGCTCTTGTGGCTGAATGGAAGCAAGTCCCTGCAGCAATGTTCCAACATCTAGTGGAAAGCCTTCCCAGAAGAGTGGAGGCTGTTATAGCAGCAAAGGGGGGGACCAACTCCATATTAATGCCCATGATTTTGGAATTAAATGTTTGACGAGCAGGTGTCCACATACTTTTGGTCATGTAGTGTATTTATCTCTCTCTCGTGTCCCACAGATAACTGTGACCTCCACTTCAAGGTGTCTCGTGATCATTACAGCGGCTACCCTCTGACCGTGGAGGGCTTTGCCTACCTCTGGGCCGGAGCTAGAGCATCCTACGGAGTCAGCAAGGGGAAGGTCTGCTACGAGATGAAGGTAACGGAGAGAGAGAAACAAAACCATAGGTCGAATCCCTAATTACAGCCTACTCCCTCTATAGTGCACTACTTTTGACCTGGTGTAGTGATGTATCAGCTGTGATCCCTTTAGTAAATGATCGATCACTATGCAAGTAACGATAATGACCGATCACTATGTAAGTAACGATAATGACCGATCACTATGTAAGTAACGATAATGACCGATCACTATGTAAGTAATGATAATGACCGATCACTATGTAAGTAACGATAATGACCGATCACTATGTAAGTAACGATAATGACCGATCACTATGTAAGTAACGATAATGACCGATCACTATGTAAGTAATGATAATGACCGATCACTATGTAAGTAATGATAATGACCGATCACTGTGTAAGTAACGATAATGACCGATCACTATGTAAGTAGCAATAATGACCGATCACTATGTAAGTAACGATAATGACCGATCACTACGTAAGTAACGATAATGACCGATCACTACGTAAGTAACGATAATGACCGATCACTATGTAAGTAATGATAATGACCGATCACTGTGTAAGTAACGATAATGACCGATCACTATGTAAGTAACGATAATGACCGATCACTACGCAAGTAACGATAATGACCGATCACTACGTAAATAACGATAATGACTGATCACTACGTACGTCACGATAATGACCGATCACTATGTAAATAATGAGTGAACATTCCATCACACCATAGAGTACAACAATAGTATCTGCTTCTCAGAACAGGATGTACACATTATACACATTAACAGGATGTACACATTTTATACATTAACAGGATGTACACATTATACACATTAACAGGATGTACACATTTTATACATTAACAGGATGTACACATTTTACACATTAACAGGATGTACACATTATACACATTAACAGGATGTACACATTATACACATTAACAGGATGTACACATTATACACATTAACAGGATGTACACATTATACACATTAACAGGATGTACACATTATACACATTAACAGGATATATTTGATGAGGGATCATTTGACATTCACTTCACGATAAACTGCCATGTGACTTGTCAAACCCTTGGCTAGTGGAGTCTCCGTCTGGACTCCCAAATGGCACCCTAGTCCCTTAATAGTGCACATGGGCCTTGGTCAAAAGAAGTGCACTATCTAGGGAATATGGTTCTATAGGGCCCTGGTCTAAAGTAGTGCACTATCTAGGGAATATGGTTCTATAGGGCCCTGGTCTAAAGTAGTGCACTATCTAGGGAATATGGTTCTATAGGCCCTGGTCTAAAGTAGTGTACTATATAGGGAATAGGGACCTGTCTGTCTCTCCTACTGACCTGTCTTCCTCTCGTACTGACCTGTCTTCCTCTCCTACTGACCTGTCTTCCTCTCCTACTGACCTGTCTTCCTCTCCTACTGACCTGTCTGTCTCTCCTACTGACCTGTCTGTCTCTCCTACTGACCTGTCTGTCTCTCCTACTGACCTGTGTCTCTCCTACTGACCTGTCTGTCTCTCCTACTGACCTGTCTGTCTCTCTCTACTGACCTATCTTCCTCTCCTACTGACCTGTCTTCCTCTGCTACTGACCTGTCTTCCTCTGCTACTGACCTGTCTGTCTTTCCTACTGACCTGTCTGCCTCTCCTACTGACCTGTCTTCCTCTGCTACTGACCTGTCTGTCTTTCCTACTGACCTGTCTGTCTCTCCTACTGACCTGTCTGTCTCTCCTACTGACCTGTGTCTCTCCTACTGACCTGTCTGTCTCTCCTACTGACCTCTCTGTCTCTCTCTACTAACCTGTCTGTCTCTCTCTACTGACCTGTCTGTCTCTCCTACAAATCTGTCTGTCTCTACTACTAACTTGTCTGTCTCTCCTACTAACCTGTCTCTCTCTACTAACCTATCTGTCTCTCCTACTAACCTGTCTGTCTCTCCTACTAACCTGTCTGTCTCTCCTACTAACCTGTCTGGCTCTGTCTACTGACCTGCCTGTCTTTCCTACTGACCTGTCTGTCTCTCCTACTGACCTGTCTGTCTCCTACTGACCTGTCTGTCTCTCCTACTGACCTGTCTGTCTCTCCTACTGACCTGTCTGTCTCACCTACTGACCTGTCTGTCTCTCTGCTGTAGATCTTTGAGGAGATAGCTGTGAAGCACCTCCCGTCCTCTGAGCCTGATCCCCATGTGGTCCGGATAGGATGGTCCCTGGACTCCTGCAGCACACAGCTGGGTAAGGACAACACAGACATGAACACATGTGGACAAACACACACGTACAGGCACGCACAACACACACGCACGCACGCACTCCCGCCACACACGCGTGCGGACGGACGGACACGCTGTTTGACGTGTAGCCTCGGTATATTCCAGGCGAGGAAGCGTTTTCGTTTGGATACGGAGGAACAGGAAAAAAATCCTCTGACTGTAAGTTTGAAGACTACGGAGAGAAGTTTGGAGAGAATGATGTCATCGGCTGTTTCATTGTGAGTAATACTTTGTTGTTGTATTGTCTACAGTGATAGTCCCATTACTAGCTATAAGGATTATATACTAATATTATATACTAATATAATATAATTGTGAGTAAACCGATTGTAGCCAAGAGGCTCAAAATATCCTTCCCCCTCTTCTGTCTCAGGACGGCAGTGAGGAGCTTTGGCTTAGTGGAGCTAGTTCATTAGTAAGATAGCTATTTAAAAAAGATCTGTTTATTCTCTCAGGACTTTGACTCTGCTGAGGGAGGTGGAGATTGTTAGTAGAGTTAGTATGGTAGAGTTAGTTAGTTAGTAGAGTTAGTTAGTTAGTAGAGTTAGTTAGTTAGTAGATTTAGTTAGTTAGTAGAGTTAGTAGATTTAGTTAGTTAGTAGAGTTAGTTAGTTAGTAGATTTAGTTAGTTAGAGTTAGTTAGTTAGTAGAGTTAGTTAGTTAGTATAGTTAGTAGATTTAGTTAGTTAGTAGAGTTAGTTAGTTAGTAGAGTCAGTTAGTTAGTAGAGTTAGTTAGTAGAGTTAGTATATTTAGTTAGTTAGTAGAGTTAGTTAGTTAGTAGATTTAGTTAGTTAGTAGAGTTAGTTAGTTAGTATATTTAGTTAGTTAGTAGAGATAGTTAGTAGAGATAGTATATTTAGTTAGTTAGTAGAGTTAGTTAGTTAGTAGATTTAGTTAGTTAGTAGAGTTATTTAGTTAGTAGAGTTAGTTAGTTAGTAGAGTTAGTTAGTAGAGTTAGTTAGTTAGTTAGTAGAGTTAGTTAGTTAGTAGAGTTAGTTAGTTAGTAGAGTTAGTTAGTTAGTAGATTTAGTTAGGTAGTTAGTAGATTTAGTTTGTTAGTAGAGTTAGTTAGTTAGTTAGTTAGTAGATTTAGTTAGTTAGTAGAGTTAGTTAGTTAGTAGAGTTAGTAGATTTAGTTAGTTAGTAGAGTTAGTTAGTTAGTAGATTTAGTTAGTTAGTAGATTTAGTATATTTAGTTAGTTAGTAGAGTTAGTTAGTTAGTATAGTTAGTTGTTAGAGTTGGTTAGTTAGTAGATTTAGTTAGTTAGTAGAGTTAGTAGATTTAGTTAGTTAGTTGTTAGAGTTGGTTAGTTAGTAGATTTAGTTAGTTAGTAGTTAGTTAGTTAGTAGAGTTAGTTAGTTAGTAGAGTTAGTTAGTAGAGTTAGTTAGTTAGTTAGTAGATTTAGTTAGTTAGTAGAGTTAGTTAGTTAGTAGAGTTAGTTAGTTAGTAGATTTAGTTTGTTAGTAGAGTTAGTTAGTTAGTTAGTATATTTAGTTAGTTAGTAGAGTTAGTAGAGTTAGTAGAGTTAGTTAGTTAGTAGAGTTAGTTAGTTAGTAGAGTTAGTTAGTAGAGTTAGTATATTTAGTTAGTTAGTAGAGTTAGTTAGTTAGTAGATTTAGTTAGTTAGTAGAGTTAGTATATTTAGTTAGTTAGTAGAGTTAGTTAGTTAGTATAGTTAGTTGTTAGAGTTGGTTAGTTAGTAGATTTAGTTAGTTAGTAGAGTTAGTAGATTTAGTTAGTTAGTTGTTAGAGTTGGTTAGTTAGTAGATTTAGTTAGTTAGTAGAGTTAGTTAGTTAGTATAGTTAGTTAGTTACATAGTTCAGCAGAGAGCCTTTAAACTTTATTATTCCCACAGGACTTTGACGCTGGCGGTGAGGATGTGGAGATGATTAGAGTTAGTATAGTTAGTTGACTTAGTTAGTTTAACATAACTTTATTATTCCCACAGGACTTTGACGCTGGCGGTGAGGAGGTGGAGATGATTAGAGTTGTAGTTAGTTAATTCGTTTAACATAACTTTATTATTCCCACAGGACTTTGACGCTGGCGGTGAGGAGGTGGAGATAGCGTTCTCTAAGAACGGGGTGTGGCTAGACGTGGGGTTCCGGGCGTCGAGGGAGGAGCTGGCGGGGCGCCCCCTGTTCCCCCACGTCCTGGTGAAGAACTGTGCCATCGAGTTTAACTTCGGCCAGAAGGAGGAGCCCTTCCACTCCCCTCCGGAGGGGTTCAGGTTCATCCAGACTCTGGGTATTGAAGACAGGACTAGAGGGGCTGTAGGACCAGCCAGCAAGGCTGACTGTGAGGTATGGATACTATACACTACTATACAGTACTACTATACAGTACTACTACTAGACAGTACTACTATTATACAGTACTGTTATACTATACAGTACTACCACTATACAGTGCTATTATACAGTACTGCTATAGTATACAGTACTACCACTATACAACAGTACTACTACTATACAGTACTACTATACAGTACTACTACTATACAGTGCCACTACTATACAGTACTACTATACTATACAGTACTACTACTATACCGTACTACTATACAGTACTACTACTATACAGTACTACTATAATATGCAGTACTACTATACTATACAGTACTACCACTATACAACAGTACTACTACTATACAGTACTACTATACAGTACTACTACTATACAGTACTACTATACAGTACTACTACTATACAGTACCACTACTATACAGTACTACTATACTATACAGTACTACTATACTATACAGTACTACTATGATACCGTACTACTATACAGTACTACTACTATACAGTACTACTATACTATACAGTACTACTATACTATACAGTACTACTACTATACAGTACTACTATAATATGCAGTACTACCACTATACAGTACTACTATACTATACAGTACTACTACTATACAGTACTATTATACTACTATACAATACAGCACTACTACTATACAATACTACTATACTATTCAGTACTACCACCATACAGTACTGCTACTATACTGTGCCAATACTATACAGTGCTACTATACTATACAGCACTACTACTATACAGTACTGCTACTATACAGCACTACTATACTATACAGTACTACTATACTATACGGTACTACTACTATACAGCACTACTACTATACAGTACTGCTACTATACTGTACAAATACTATACAGTACTACTATACTATACGGTACTACTACTATACTGTACTACTACTATACAGTACTACTATACTATACGGTACTACTACTATACTGTACTACTACTACACAGTACTACTATACTATACAGTACTGCTACTATACTGTACAAATACTATACAGTACTACTATACTATACTGTACTACTCCTATACCGTACTACTATACAGTACTTCTATACTATATAGATCTACCACAACACCATGCAATACTACTAATATACTATACAGTACTACTACTATACAGTACTACTACTATACAGTACTACTATACTATGCAGTACTACTGCTATACTATACAGTGTTACTTTACAGTACTGCTATACTATATAGTACCACTACTACACTATGCAATACTACTAATATACTATACAGTACTGCTATACTATATAGGGCCAGGATGATACCTGTATCGCAATATTTTTTCCATGCCAAAAATGGAAGCACGAAGCAGACCAAACTCTTTGGTCCTTTAAAAACCTGCTGTATATAACATATTGTGTGATATAGCTTGGAAAATATACTGAACAAAATTATAAATGCAACATGTAACAATTTCAATGATTTTACTGAGTTACAGTTCAAATAAGGAAATCAGACAATTTGAAATAAATAAATTAGGCCCTAATCTATGGATTTCACATGGCTGGGCAGGGGCACAGGACCACCCACTTGGGAGACTGGCCCACCCAATGTGGAGCAATGCCCAGCCAATCAGAATTAGTTTCTCCCCACATAAGGGCTTTATTACAGACAGAAATACTCCTCAGTTTCGTCAGCTCTCTGGTTGGCTGGTCTCAGACAATCACCCTCAGTATAAACTGATCTAACGTTGTACGTCTCTTAAAGCCTGTCTATCACCCTCAGTATAAACTGATCTGACGTTGTACATCTCTTAATAAAGCCTGTCCATCACCCTCAGTATAAACTGATCTGACGTTGTACATCTCTTAAAGCCTGTCTATCACCCTCAGTATAAACTGATCTCACGTTGTACATCTCTTAAAGCCTGTCCATCACCCTCAGTATAAACTGATCTGACGTTGTACATCTCTTAAAGCCTGTCCATCACCCTCAGCATAAACTGATCTGACGTTGTACATCTCTTAAAGCCTGTCTATCACCCTCAGTATAAACTGATCTGACGTTGTACATCTCTTAAAGCCTGTCTATCACCCTCAGTATAAACTGATCTGACGTTGTACATCTCTTAAAGCCTGTCCATCACTCTCAGCATAAACTGTCTTCTTCCTATTAAGTGGTGATTCTCGATGTTTTGATACCCAAGGCTTATTGTTAGGGAAGATTTTACAGGTTTTAGTAGGCACAACTGACTCTGACACAGAAGTTTACATTAGTCTGAAACAACATCTGTGAGTTCATCAAGATCAGAGCTGCTGTCCTCAAATACCTCCCACATAGTACAGTCAAAACACCCCTGGAGACCAAATACCTCCCACATAGTACAGTCAAAACACCCCTGGAGACCAAATACCTCCCACATAGTACAGTAAAAACTCCCTGGAGACTAAATACCTCCCACATAGTACAGTCAAAACACACCTGGAGACTAAATACCTCCCACATAGTACAGTCAAAACACCCCTGGAGACTAAATACCTCCCACATAGTACAGTCAAAACACCCCTGGAGACTAAATACCTCCCACATAGTACAGTCAAAACACCCTGGAGACTAAATACCTCCCACATAGTACAGTCAAAACACCCCTGGAGACTAAATACCTCCCACATAGTACAGTCAAAACACCCCTGGAGACTAAATACCTCCCACATAGTACAGTCAAAACACCCCTGGAGACAAGTGATACTGTTGTCCTTCCAGATCTGGACCGTTTTAACTGTGGGTTTCTCCCTCTCCAGGAGCTGACAGTAGGTTGGCCGGACGTAGTTTTAACTGTGGGTTTCTCCCTCTCCAGGAGGCGACAGTAGGTTGGCCGGACGTAGTTTTAACTGTGGGTTTCTCCCTCTCCAGGAGGCGACAGTAGGTTGGCCGGACGTAGTTTTAACTGTGGGTTTCTCCCTCTCCAGGAGGCGACAGTAGGTTGGCCGGACGTAGTTTTAACTGTGGGTTTCTCCCTCTCCAGGAGGCGACAGTAGGTTGGCCGGACGTAGTTTTAACTGTGGGTTTCTCCCTCTCCAGGAGCTGACAGTAGGTTGGCCGGACGTAGTTTTAACTGTGGGTTTCTCCCTCTCCAGGAGGCGACAGTAGGTTGGCCGGACGTAGTTTTAACTGTGGGTTTCTCCCTCTCCAGGAGCTGACAGTAGGTTGGCCTGAGGTAGTTTTAACTGTGGGTTTCTCCCTCTCCAGGAGGCGACAGTAGGTTGGCCTGAGGTAGACCACATTGTGGTCTGATGTCCCAAGGGGAAGTCTGGTGGTGGCAGAGAACGCATTTGGTATTGTCCCATAGCACAAGTCAAGAGTCCTATTTTTCCTAGTGTGACATTTCACATACTGGTTGGTATGTGCGCAGGACTTTGTGCAAAGTACAGTTGTTAAAATCCCCTAAAATAAATGTGGGTGTGTCGGGGGGAGATGGATTTCAGTTTCTGTGACAAGCAGAAACTCAAAACAGGGAAGTACCCGTGACTTGCTTCTTTGAGAAACGGTCCTCAGAACAGAATCAGAGATTACACTACAGCACTACTTTGCTAGCGCTGACTAGAATATGTTACGAGACTACGCCGATAACATCGACGAGCTTCACCACCTCTGTCTCCGGGCTTCGTTAGGAAATGCATTGGCGAACATTGTCCCCACAGTGGAGGTTCGCTGCATGCCCAATCAAAAGCCCTGGATTAACACAGAGGTCGGTGCTAAACTAAAGGACAGGACCTCCACACGAAGGGCTATTGCAGCCAACCCTGAGGCTACGGCTGAAGGAAGGAAGCCGTATACAAGAAGTCCTGCTACGACCTCCACAGAGCCATCAAACGAGCAAAAAGGACAATAAAGGAACAGGGTAGAATCCTATCATTGTAGCAGAGGAAGACCCAGCCATGATCTGCCCAATGAAGCTTTTCTACCAGACGAACTCAATGCCTTTTACGCACACGCTGCGACAAAAAGGACAAATTCTTATTTACAATGACGGCCCAGGAGCAGTGGGTTAACTGCCTTGTTCAGGGGGCAGAACGACAGATTTTTACCTTGTCAGCTCGGGGGATTCAATCTTGCAACTTTTCGGTGACTAGTCCAATTCTCTAACCACTAGGCTACCCTGCCGCCCCATAATGACTAAAATATAAATACAGTAATGTATATGTCTGCTGCAACGAGACAAAGAGTTTTGATCAGTTATGGAAATATAAGGGGTTAGAACACGTTGTTCACTGTTTTAAAAACAAGATGGAGAACCAGCTACAGGATGAACAATACCAGCGTTTTGGCTCAGGGACAGCCAACTAAAAAATTATTTAAAAAAAATAATATTGTTTTAAACTAGCGCTAGCTGATGCTATATAGCGAATCAATAATTGGAGTCAAAATATCGATATAATATCCAAAAATCTCCCAAAATAATATAATGATATGTAACGGTATCGACCCCCCCCATCGCTACGGGCTAGTTAAGCACATTTTCTACTAGCCGGGTCTGAAAAGTACTAGCCGCGGGCTAATTTTCATCCCTGTCTCTGTCTAGATCCTCATGATGGTGGGTCTGCCAGCCTGTGGCAAAACCACCTGGGCCTCAAAACATACTGAGAGTCACCCTGAGAAGAAATACAACACCCTGGGAACCAACGCCATCATGGAGAAGATGAAGGTAAGCCTTAGAACCCTTCATAACCTGTTATAACCTGTTATAACCTTTAGATCTCCGAGGTCACAGGTGGACTTCACAACCGATTCGACTAATTCAGCCCTTCACAATCTTCAATTTAGTCAACTAGAAGTTGAATGAGGTGTGTTATACTGCTAGGCTCGAGTGTGTTATCTAGTTATCTAAAAATAGATCCCCCCCCCCGTATAAGAGCTATGTCCTGTCTACCAGGTGATGGGTCTTCGTCGTCAGAAGAACTACTCTGGTCGTTGGGAAGTTCTGATCCAACAGGCCACTCAGTGTCTCAACCGCCTCATCCAGATCGCCGCGCGCAAGAGACGCAACTACATCCTGGACCAGGTACGGTAACCTACCCGCTTCCTCTGGACTACTTTCTGCTTCCTGTGTGTGTAATACGGCTCTGCTGACCTCTGATCTCTAATGAACTATTTATTTATCTTGCAGGTCATGTTGTGATGATAGAGTAGAAGAAACTGTGGTTGTTGACCATCTTGTTGCCATTTATACCGTCTTTGGTATTTTATAAGGAAAGCTGTTTAGTACGTTCTTCATGTTATCTTCCATCCGTCTCAGTATTATTCTGCTACGACCTTTTCTTGTTCTTTTACAGTATTTTATCCGTATTATTACTACAGTATTTTATACGTATTATTACTACAGTATTTTATACGTATTATTACTACAGTATTTTATACGTATTATTGCTACAGTATTTTATACGTATTATTACTACAGTATTTTATGTGTATCTATGCATCTGTAGTCCTGTTGACTTTGTAAAGATGTTTACAAACAGTAGAACTCTGCCTGGTGAGTAAAGACAAACAACTTATGTTGCTATGGTAACTATAACGAGACAGGCGACTGTCGACAGCCTTAATAATAAAACAGCTAGACTTTGTTTTCTGTTGTTAAATAAATTAACCCCTGAAGGTAAGTGAAAAAGGGGAGGAGACTAATCATTTTGAAGTTTCCAGAGAGATGTCGTTGCTGTGGTTACTAACGGTAAGTCAGTCTAACAGAGGTATCTGCCGGTAACCGTGGAAACCGTGAGTAGCAACAGGTAGGTTGTATCTGTGTGTGTGTGTGTCTACGGGACAGGAGGACGCCGTGACAACCAGGTAGGTACAGGTAAGTCAAAGGGGACCCTGGCAGGTGTAGATTCACATTTCCACTAGTGTCAGTCAATCATTGTTCAGATACATTGGGAATCAACCAGAGAACTGAATCATGGGGAGGGAATGTTTGAGGACATAAAGTTAACGACGAAACTCGTTTAAAACTGTAGTCGTTTTAGTACCACTTTGTAGTTGTCCCTCGATGGATGAGAATTTACAGTAAATATCCGCATTCATGATCAACGTTATCGTCTGCACGCCACACCTTTAACCAAATCTCAAGAAATGTTATCTTTAAAGATACAGTGCACCGTATAACAGCCAGGCTAGTTGTTTAAAGGGTCCCCTTCGCTCTGTGACAGTAACAGGACCTTGAAGAAGACGTGGAGAGGTGCAGTCTGGGAAGGTAGGTCTGTGGCTTGGGGAGAGAGAGTGAAATACCGCCCTCTAGCTAACCCACCCAAAGAGTAAAAACCTAAAAAACCAGCGTAAAACACCTCTCTACCTTCATTATTACAGGGTTCTGTTCCCGGCTTCCCTGCCAGAGGAAAACAAAGCCTGCCCATAACACAACAAGTAAACAACAACAAGTAAACAATAACAAACAGCCTTCTATCTCTTTCCTTGTGTCACCATTGCTAGACAAATGTATATGGATCAGCCCAGAGACGAAAAATGCGTCCTTTTGAGGGGTTTCAGCGCAAGGCTATTGTAATATGTCCCACGGAGGAGGACTTTAAAGAGCGAACGTTAAGACAAACTGATGAACAGGGGAAGGATGTGCCAGATCAGGCTGTGTTAGAAATGAAAGGTAGGAACAACCATGTGGAAACAAAACCAACCAACCAATTAAAAAAAAAAAAAAACAGATCTACTTTACTTTTTTCTATGTTTTTGTCTCTGAAATCAAATCTTGGAAGATGCTCTCCCCTGCCCCGCCCCCCAAACCCTGCCCCCCCCCGAACCCCTGCCCCGCCCCCCAAACCCTGCCCCCTCCGAACCCCTGCCCCGCCCCCCAACACCCTGCCTCCTTCCCTGCCTCCCCCCCAACCCCCTGCCTCCCCCCAACCCCTGCCCCGTCCCCCTGCCTCCCCCCAACCCCTGCCTCCCCCCAACCCCTGCCCCGTCCCCCAACCCCTGCCTCCCCCCAAACCCCCTGCCCCCCATGCTTCCAGCCTCCGGACAGATTTAAGATGCAGTACCCTTTGAGCCTCCTGCCCCTCTATGTTGCCCCTGCCAATTAGACTACCCGCTGACCTGTTGCACTGTAAACTGAGGTTGTGCTCTAAATTGAAGTTGAACTAACTTACTGTCAACAAGTAGTGGACACTCAGTCTGGAAGGGCTGTTGACAAGCTATTGTCTGTTGTTGAGCTGACTCATGCTCAGACCAGCAGTTACGTGTCAGTACTTTTTGAAATCTGTTTTAAGAGCAGTGTTACGGCAGCACTTGGTTTGCAGTGGCTTTTCCTCCTCCTCTCCCCTCCTCCTCTCCCCTCCTCCTCTCCCCTCCTCCTCTCCCCTCCTCATCTCCCCTCCGTATCTCCCCTCCGTATCTCCCCTCCTCCTCTCCCCTCCTCCTCTCCCCTCCTCCTCTCCCCTCCTCATCTCCCCTCCGTATCTCCTCCCCTCCTCCTCTCCCCTCCTCCTCTCCCCTCCGTATCTCCTCCCCTCCTCCTCTCCCCTCCTCCTCTCCCCTCCTCATCTCCCCTCCGTATCTCCCCTCCGTATCTCCCCTCCTCCTCTCCCCTCCTCATCTCCCCTCCGTATCTCCCCTCCTCCTCTCCTCTCCGTATCTCCCCTCCTCCTCTCCCCTCCTCCTCTCCCCTCCTCCTCTCCCCTCCTCCTCTCCCCTCCTCATCTCCCCTCCGTATCTCCCCTCCTCCTCTCCCCTCCTCATCTCCCCTCCGTATCTCCCCTCCTCCTCTCCCCTCCTCCTCTCCCCTCCGTATCTCCTCTGTGTTCGCTTGAACAAATGTTTCCCCCAGAGAATTCTGGAGGTTGAATTTGTTCTGACTGCAGCAGCCAAACACCCAGTCTACAGAACCCTCCTACCCTCAGCCTACAGAACCCTCCTACCCTCAGCCTACAGAACCCCTCTACCCTCACCTACAGAACCCTCCTACCCTCACCCTACAGAACCCTTCTACCCTCAGCCTACAGAACCCTCCTACCCTCAGTCTACAGAACCCTCCTACCCTCAGCCTACAGAACCCTCCTACCCTCACCCTACAGAACCCTCCTACCCTCAGCCTACAGAACCCTCCTACTCTCAGTCTATAGAACCCTCCTACCCTCAGCCTATAGAACCCCTCTACCCTCAGTCTACAGAACCCTCCTACCCTCAGCCTACAGAACCCTCCTACCCTCAGCCTACAGAACCCTCTACCCTAAGCCTACAGAACCCTCCTACCCTCAGCCTACAGAACCCCTCTACCCTCAGTCTACAGAACCCTCCTACCCTCACCCTACAGAACCCTTCTACCCTCAGCCTACAGAACCCTCCTACCCTCAGTCTACAGAACCCTCCTACCCTCAGTCTACAGAACCCTCCTACCCTCAGCCTACAGAACCCTCCTACCCTCAGCCTACAGAACCCTCCTACCCTCAGTCTACAGAACCCTCCTACCCTCAGTCTACAGAACCCTCCTACCCTCAGTCTACAGAACCCTCCTACCCTCAGTCTACAGAACCCTCCTACCCTCAGCCTACAGAACCCTCCTACCCTCAGCCTACAGAACCCTCCTACACTCACCCTACAGAACCCTCCTACCCTCACCCTACAGAACCCTCCTACCCTCAGTCTACAGAACCCTCCTACCCTCACCCTACAGAACCCTCCTACCCTCAGTCTACAGAACCCTCCTACCCTCAGTCTACAGAACCCTCCTACCCTCAGCCTACAGAACCCTCCTACCCTCAGCCTACAGAACCCTCCTACCCTCAGACTACAGAACCCTCCTACCCTCAGCCTACAGAACCCTCCTACCCTCAGTCTACAGAACCCTCCTACCCTCAGCCTACAGAACCCTCCTACCCTCAGCCTACAGAACCCTCCTACCCTCAGCCTACAGAACCCTCCTACTCCCAGCCTACAGAACCCTCCTACTCCCAGCCTACAGAACCCTCCTACCCTCAGTCTACAGAACCCCTCTACCCTCAGTCTACAGAACCCTACTACCCTCACCCTACAGAACCCTCCTACCCTCAGTCTACAGAACCCTCCTACCCTCAGCCTACAGAACCCTCCTACTCCCAGCCTACAGAACCCTCCTACTCCCAGCCTACAGAACCCTCCTTCCCTCAGTCTACAGAACCCTCCTACCCTCAGCCTACAGAACCCTCCTACCCTCACCCTACAGAACCCTCCTACCCTCAGCCTACAGAACCCTCCTACCCTCAGTCTACAGAACCCTTCTACCCTCACCCTACAGAACCCTCCTACCCTCAGCCTACAGAAGCCTCCTACCCTCAGTCTACAGAACCCTCCTACCCTCAGCCTACAGAACCCTCCTACCCTCAGTCTACAGAACCCTCCTACCCTCAGTCTACAGAACCCTCCTACCCTCAGCCTACAGAACCCTTCTACCCTCAGCCTACAGAACCCTCCTACCCTCAGACTACAGAACCCTCCTACCCTCCGCCTACAGAACCCTCCTACCCTCAGCCTACAGAACCCTCCTACCCTCAGTCTACAGAACCCTCCTACCCTCAGTCTACAGAACCCTCCTACCCTCAGCCTACAGAACCCTCCTACCCTCACCCTACAGAACCCTCCTACCCTCAGCCTACAGAACCCTCCTACCCTCAGCCTACAGAACCCTTCTACCCTCAGTCTACAGAACCCTCCTACCCTCAGTCTACAGAACCCTCCTACCCTCAGTCTATAGAACCCTCCTACCCTCAGCCTACAGAACCCTCCTACCCTCAGCCTACAGAACCCTCCTACCCTCAGTCTACAGAACCCTTCTACCCTCAGCCTACAGAACCCTCCTACCCTCACCCTACTGAACCCTCCTACCCTCAGTCTACAGAACCCTCCTACCCTCAGCCTACAGAACCCTCCTACTCTCAGCCTATAGAACCCTCTTACCCTCAGTCTACAGAACCCTCCTACCCTCAGTCTACAGAACCCTCCTACCCTCAGCCTACAGAACCCTCCTACCCTCAGCCTACAGAACCCCTCTACCCTCAGTCTACAGAACCCTCCTACCCTCACCCTACAGAACCCTCCTACCCTCAGTCTACAGAACCCCTCTACCCTCAGTCTACAGAACCCTCCTACCCTCAGCCTACAGAAGCCTCCTACCCTCAGCCTACAGAACCCTCCTACCCTCAGCCTACAGAACCCTCCTACCCTCAGTCTACAGAACCCCTCTACCCTCAGTCTACAGAACCCTACTACCCTCACCCTACAGAACCCTCCTACCCTCAGTCTACAGAACCCTCCTACCCTCAGCCTACAGAACCCTCCTACTCCCAGCCTACAGGACCCTCCTACTCCCAGCCTACAGAACCCTCCTTCCCTCAGTCTACAGAACCCTCCTACCCTCACCCTACAGAACCCTCCTACCCTCAGCCTACAGAACCCTCCTACCCTCAGTCTACAGAACCCTTCTACCCTCACCCTACAGAACCCTCCTACCCTCAGCCTACAGAAGCCTCCTACCCTCAATCTACAGAACCCTCCTACCCTCAGCCTACAGAACCCTCCTACCCTCAGTCTACAGAACCCTCCTACCCTCAGTCTACAGAACCCTCCTACCCTCAGCCTACAGAACCCTTCTACCCTCAGCCTACAGAACCCTCCTACCCTCAGACTACAGAACCCTCCTACCCTCCGCCTACAGAACCCTCCTACCCTCAGCCTACAGAACCCTCCTACCCTCAGTCTACAGAACCCTCCTACCCTCAGCCTACAGAACCCTCCTACCCTCAGCCTACAGAACCCTTCTACCCTCAGTCTACAGAACCCTCCTACCCTCAGTCTACAGAACCCTCCTACCCTCAGCCTACAGAACCCTCCTACCCTCACCATACAGAACCCTCCTACCCTCAGCCTACAGAACCCTCCTACCCTCAGCCTACAGAACCCTTCTACCCTCAGTCTACAGAACCCTCCTACCCTCAGCCTACAGAACCCTCCTACCCTCACCCTACAGAACCCTCCTACCCTCAGCCTACAGAACCCTCCTACCCTCAGCCTACAGAACCCTTCTACCCTCAGTCTACAGAACCCTCCTACCCTCAGTCTACAGAACCCTCCTACCCTCAGCCTACAGAACCCTCCTACCCTCAGCCTACAGAACCCTCCTACCCTCAGTCTACAGAACCCTTCTACCCTCAGCCTACAGAACCCTCCTACCCTCAGCCTACAGAACCCCTCTACCCTCAGTCTACAGAACCCTCCTACCCTCAGCCTACACAGCCTATCCTCAACCTACACAGCATACCCTCAGCCTACAAAGCCTATCCTCAACCTACACAGCATACCCTCAGCCTACAAAGCCTATCCTCAGCCTACAAAGCCTATCCTCAGCCTACACAGCATACCCTCAGCCTACACAGCATACCCTCAGCCTACAAAGCCTACCCTCAGCCTACACAGCATACCCTCAGCCTTCACAGCATACCGTCAGCCTTCACAGCATACCCTCAGCCTACCCTGCCTACCCTCAGCCTACACAGCCTACCCTCAGCCTTCACAGCCTACCCTCAGCCTACAAAGCCTATCCTCAGCCTTCACAGCCTACCCTCCGCCTACAAAGCCTACCCTCAGCCTACAAAGCCTACCCTCAGCCTACAAAGCCTACCCTCAGCCTTCACAGCATACCCTCAGCCTACAAAGCCTATCCTCAGCCTACACAGCCTACCCTCAGCCTTCACAGCCTACCCTCAGCCTACAAAGCCTATCCTCAGCCTTCACAGCCTACCCTCCGCCTACAAAGCCTACCCTCAGCATACAAAGCCTACCCTCAGCCTTCACAGCCTACCCTCAGCCTTCACAGCATACCCTCAGCCTACAAAGCCTATCCTCAGCCTACAGAAGCCTCCTACCCTCAGTCTACAGAACCCTCCTACCCTCAGCCTACAGAACCCTCCTACCCTCAGCCTACAGAACCCTCCTACCCTCAGTCTACAGAACCCTCCTACCCTCAGCCTACACAGCCTATCCTCAACCTACACAGCATACCCTCAGCCTACAAAGCCTATCCTCAACCTACACAGCATACCCTCAGCCTACAAAGCCTATCCTCAGCCTACAAAGCCTATCCTCAGCCTACACAGCATACCCTCAGCCTACACAGCATACCCTCAGCCTACAAAGCCTACCCTCAGCCTACACAGCATACCCTCAGCCTTCACAGCATACCGTCAGCCTTCACAGCATACCCTCAGCCTACCCTGCCTACCCTCAGCCTACACAGCCTACCCTCAGCCTTCACAGCCTACCCTCAGCCTACAAAGCCTATCCTCAGCCTTCACAGCCTACCCTCCGCCTACAAAGCCTACCCTCAGCCTACAAAGCCTACCCTCAGCCTACAAAGCCTACCCTCAGCCTTCACAGCATACCCTCAGCCTACAAAGCCTATCCTCAGCCTACACAGCCTACCCTCAGCCTTCACAGCCTACCCTCAGCCTACAAAGCCTATCCTCAGCCTTCACAGCCTACCCTCCGCCTACAAAGCCTACCCTCAGCATACAAAGCCTACCCTCAGCCTTCACAGCCTACCCTCAGCCTTCACAGCATACCCTCAGCCTACAAAGCCTATCCTCAGCCTCCCTCCCTCCATCTCCTTCCTGTTCTTTCTCTTTTCTATGATTCTCCTCATCATTATGTGCTAATAATGTTTCTTTTCATTTTGTCTCCCGGTGGTGTTGGCTGATCTGGCCTCTCTCTCTCTCTTTCTCTCTCTCTATCTCCTGTCGTCCTGGACCGGTCCGTCTCCTCTCCATCTGTCTCTCTCGGTGGCCATCTCTCCATCCTGGCTTCCAGCCAACTTCTTGCTCCCTGAGCCGAGTGACTTCCTGGAGGAGGTGGTTTTTGTGGAGCTGCAGCGGGAAGAGGCTTACAAGCTGGTGAAGGGATACAACGAGGAGGGACGCGAGGCCGCCCCACCCCCCGACAAACGCAATGACAACCGTCCGGGAGGGTTCCGTGGCAACGGCGGAGGCTACCAGCGCTATGACGACCGTGGCGGGCCTCGCGGCGGCGAAGGATACCAGAGCAGAGACACAGGCGCAGGGGGATACAGAAGGGGTAAGGAAGGAACAGACTCCTCCTCAGGTCAGTCACTCACAATTTTCCCCTGAAGTGTGCATTCATACACTCTCCTTGAAGTGTGCATTCGTACACTCTCCCTGAAGTGTGCATTCATACACTCTCCCTGAAGTGTGCATTCGTACACTCTCCCTGAAGTGTGCATTCGTACACTCTCCCTGAAGTGTGCATTCGTACACTCTCCCTTAAGTGTGCATTCATACACTCTCCCTGAAGTGTGCATTCGTACACTCTCCCTGAGGTGTGCATTCGTACACTCTCCTTGAAGTGTGCATTCGTACACTCTCCCTGAAGTGTGCATTCGTACACTCCCTGAAGTGTGCATTCGTACACTCTCCCTGAAGTGTGCATTCGTACACTCTCCCTGAAGTGTGCATTCGTACACTCTCCCTGAAGTGTGCATTCGTACACTCTCCCTGAAGTGTGCACTAGTACACTCTCCCTGAGAGAGGAAGGGACTGATTTAGGGTGGTTGTTGCTTACACCAATCCACTGCTTTTCACCGTGTGTGTGTGTGCCAGGCCCTGCTCTAAGAGATGTCCCTGCTATTCAGAATGTCTGTATGTCTCGCTATGTTTCAGGCAACAACCGCGGCGGCTACAACAGCAACCGCTGGGGTGGGAACGGTAACTACCGTGAGGGGGGGTCGGCCCCGAGGGGAGGGTACAACCGCAACCAACAGTCAGGAGGCTACAACCGCCCGGCGCCCTACAGCAAGGGGGGATACAACCAGGTAACCATGGATACACCTGCTGTCTGTCTCTCTGCACATTAATGGAGAGGATATGAGTTTTACCTGAGCAGGAAAAACTCTGTGCCATAGTAATAGCCCATCAACTAACACCTAGAGGTTTTCCTGGTCAGGTGAAATAGTCAGGAAAAACTCCTGGCACTAACAATGTGCTATGAATCAGGGTCCGACAAAAATTATAGCCAGCAGGGCCGGGCCAGTAGCTTCTCAGCACATTTAGGCCATCCAGT
Source organism: Salvelinus alpinus (assembly GCF_045679555.1). Lineage (NCBI taxonomy): Eukaryota > Metazoa > Chordata > Actinopteri > Salmoniformes > Salmonidae > Salvelinus > Salvelinus alpinus. The sequence goes on along the minus strand of NC_092107.1, from coordinate 50,186,972 downwards.
CGAACATTTACCTGCTCTGTCGCAGTCTACCGATTTGAAAACCATTGAAGACTACATGTTAGAAAAGTCATGCTATTTGTATATGAGCACGATGATTAGCCATTCATTCATCTACGCTCATCGCGAGTCGCCACTTCTCGAGCAGGATGTGAGTTGATGCCCCCCCACACGGCGGGAGAGGAAAAAGAAGAGCCCGTCAATCAATCTATTCACTGAGCTTATTAAAGGGAAAGTGATTTACAAACGTAAACCTTCAATAGTGAACATACTCGCAATACGCTGTTGATAGTCTGCAAAATGAAAGCTATAAAAATAGACCTAGCATTCGTCTTAGCTGGACTACTGTAGCCAGATTTATATATGTTTTGAAAAGTACTTCTCTTAAAGGGGCAACGTCCTATTTTGACATTTACATACTTTAGAAACAAACGTGAAGGCCGTTCTAAATGCAATTTTAAACGATAAGAGTAATGTTTTACATATTTACCATAATAACCAAATGTAGCATAAACTACCCCAGGACCCTACTGTATTAATAAACTACCCCAGGACCCTGCTGTATTAATAAACTACCCCAGGACCCTGCTGTATTAATAAACTACCCCAGGACCCTGCTGTATTAATAAACTACCCCAGGACCCTACTTTATTAATAAACTACCCCAGGACCCTACTGTATTAATAAACTACCCCAGGACCCTGCTGTATTAATAAACTACCCCAGGACCCTACTGTATTAATAAACTACCCCAGGACCCTGCTGTATTAATAAACTACCCCAGGACCCTACTGTATTAATAAACTACCCCAGGACCCTACTGTATTAATAAACTACCCCAGGACCCTGCTGTATTAATAAACTACCCCAGGACCCTACTGTATTAATAAACTACCCCAGGACCCTACTGTATTAATAAACTACCCCAGGACCCTACTGTATTAATAAACTACCCCAGGACCCTGCTGTATTAATAAACTACCCCAGGACCCTACTGTATTAATAAACTACCCCAGGACCCTGCTGTATTAATAAACTACCCCAGGACCCTGCTGTATTAATAAACTACCCCAGGACCCTACTGTATTAATAAACTACCCCAGGACCCTACTGTATTAATAAACTACCCCAGGACCCTGCTGTATTAATAAACTACCCCAGGACCCTACTGTATTAATAAACTACCCCAGGACCCTACTTTATTAATAAACTACCCCAGGACCCTACTGTATTCATTAACTACCCCAGGACCCTACTGTATTAATAAACTACCCCAGGACCCTACTGTATTAATAAACTACCCCAGGACCCTACTGTATTAATAAACTACCCCAGGACCCTACTGTATTAATAAACTACCCCAGGACCCTGCTGTATTCATAAACTACCCCGGGACCCTACTGTATTAGTAAACTACCGCAGGACCCTGCTGTATTAATAAACTACCCCAGGACCCTACTGTATTAATAAACTACCCCAGGACCCTACTGTATTAATAAACTACCCCAGGACCCTACTGTATTCATTAACTACCCCAGGACCCTACTGTATTAATAAACTACCCCAGGACCCTGCTGTATTCATAAACTACCCCGGGACCCTACTGTATTAGTAAACTACCGCAGGACCCTGCTGTATTAATAAACTACCCCAGGGCCCTACTGTATTAATAAACTACCCCAGGACCCTACTGTATTAATAAACTACCCCAGGACCCTACTTTATTAATAAACTACCCCAGGACCCTTCTGTATTAATAAACTACCCCAGGACCCTACTGTATTAATAAACTACCCCAGGACCCTACTGTATTAATAAACTACCCCAGGACCCTACTGTATTAATAAACTACCCCAGGACCCTACTGTATTAATAAACTACCCCAGGACCCTACTGTATTAATAAACTACCCCAGGACCCTACTGTATTAATAAACTACCCCAGGACCCTACTGTATTAATAAACTACCCCAGGACCCTACTGTATTAATAAACTACCCCAGGACCCTACTGTATTAATAAACTACCCCAGGGCCCTACTGTATTAATAAACTACCCCAGGACCCTACTGTATTAATAAACTACCCCAGGGCCCTACTGTATTAATAAACTACCCCAGGACCCTACTGTATTAATAAACTACCCCAGGACCCTACTGTATTAATAAACTACCCCAGGACCCTACTGTATTAATAAACTACCCCAGGACCCTACTGTATTAATAAACTACCCCAGGACCCTACTGTATTAATAAACTACCCCAGGACCCTACTG
>NC_092107.1:50124702-50179702 GCF_045679555.1 Salvelinus alpinus | reverse complement strand
TACTTTTATTAGCGGTTCAGATGAGCTTTCAAGGTGTTGATAGTATTTTATGATCTGCTGTGTGTCCACTGGTGTGTCCTCTGGTGTGTCCACTGGTGTGTCCACTGGTGTGTCCACTGGTGTGTCCACTGGTTTGTCCACTGGTGTGTCCACTGGTGTGTCCACTGGTTTGTCCACTGGTTTGTCCACTGGTGTGTCCACTGGTGTGTCCACTGGTGTGTCCTCTGGTGTGTCCACTGGTTTGTCCACTGGTGTGTCCACTGGTGTGTCCACTGGTTTGTCCACTGGTTTGTCCACTGGTTTGTCCACTGGTTTGTCCACTGGTTTGTCCACTGGTGTGTCCACTGGTTTGTCCACTGGTGTGTCCACTGGTGTGTCCACTGGTTTGTCCACTGGTGTGTCCACTGGTGTGTCCACTGGTTTGTCCTCTGGTGTGTCCACTGGTTTGTCCTCTGGTGTGTCCACTGGTTTGTCCACTGGTGTGTCCTCTGGTGTGTCCACTGGTTTGTCCACTGGTGTGTCCTCTGGTGTGTCCACTGGTTTGTCCACTGGTGTGTCCTCTGGTGTGTCCACTGGTTTGTCCACTGGTGTGTCCTATGGTGTGTCCACTGGTTTGTCCTCTGGTGTGTCCTCTGGTGTGTCCACTGGTTTGTCCTCTGGTGTGTCCTCTGGTGTGTCCACTGGTTTGTCCACTGGTGTGTCCACTGGTGTGTCCACTGGTTTGTCCACTGGTTTGTCCACTGGTGTGTCCACTGGTGTGTCCACTGGTGTGTCCTCTGGTGTGTCCACTGGTTTGTCCACTGGTGTGTCCACTGGTGTGTCCACTGGTTTGTCCACTGGTTTGTCCACTGGTTTGTCCACTGGTTTGTCCACTGGTTTGTCCACTGGTGTGTCCACTGGTTTGTCCACTGGTGTGTCCACTGGTGTGTCCACTGGTTTGTCCACTGGTGTGTCCTATGGTGTGTCCACTGGTTTGTCCTCTGGTGTGTCCACTGGTTTGTCCTCTGGTGTGTCCACTGGTTTGTCCACTGGTGTGTCCTCTGGTGTGTCCACTGGTTTGTCCACTGGTGTGTCCTCTGGTGTGTCCACTGGTTTGTCCACTGGTGTGTCCTCTGGTGTGTCCACTGGTTTGTCCCTGGTGTGTCCTATGGTGTGTCCACTGGTTTGTCCTCTGGTGTGTCCACTGGTTTGTCCTCTGGTGTGTCCACTGGTTTGTCCTCTGGTGTGTCCACTGGTGTGTCCTCTGGTGTGTCCACTGGTGTGTCCTCTGGTGTGTCCACTGGTGTGTCCTCTGGTGTGTCCTCTGGTGTGTCCACTGGTGTGTCCTCTGGTGTGTCCACTGGTGTGTCCACTGGTTTGTCCACTGGTGTGTCCTATGGTGTGTCCACTGGTTTGTCCTATGGTGTGTCCACTGGTTTGTCCTCTGGTTTGTCCTCTGGTGTGTCCACTGGTGTGTCCACTGGTTTGTCCTCTGGTGTGTCCACTGGTTTGTCCTCTGGTGTGTCCACTGGTGTGTCCACTGGTTTGTCCTCTGGTGTGTCCTCTGGTTTGTCCTCTGGTGTGTCCACTGGTGTGTCCACTGGTTTGTCCTCTGGTGTGTCCACTGGTTTGTCCTCTGGTGTGTCCACTGGTGTGTCCACTGGTTTGTCCTCTGGTGTGTCCTCTGGTTTGTCCACTGGTGTGTCCTCTGGTGTGTCCACTGGTTTGTCCTCTGGTGTGTCCACTGGTTTGTCCTCTGGTGTGTCCTCTGGTTTGTCCTCTGGTGTGTCCACTGGTTTGTCCTCTGGTGTGTCCACTGGTTTGTCCTCTGGTGTGTCCTCTGGTGTGTCCTCTGGTGTGTCCCCTGGTGTGTCCTCTGGTGTGTCCACTGGTGTGTCCACTGGTTTGTCCTCTGGTGTGTCCACTGGTGTGTCCTCTGGTTTGTCCTCTGGTTTGTCCACTAACAGCAGAATGTTTGGCCAATCAGTTGTTTTGTCTATTGCAACAACCCTTTTTTTTTTTTTGTAAAAATGTTGTTTGACTTTGTGTCAGAATGTGTTTTTATTGGACAACAATAATAATATGATAACAGTACAACAGATGAATGAACCCAATAAGCTGTCTGTTTCATTACTGAAGTTTAAATGATTTAGTTTCACATTTACATGTTTATATACTCTGTCTCTGTCTGGTAAGTGGTAACATAATACAATAAAATAATTCATTAATAAGCCATTCATAAACTATAAGTAGTTTTATGTATTATTTGTAAATCAGTATTTCAACATAATTAATAAACTTGTGCTCCTCACTACGAGTCCATGTGTGTAGTCACGAATCACTCATATAACGTTTCATAAAACCACAAAGATACTTTAATAGTAATCATATTTAACACACGTATAGTCCGGTCCCATAGATAGTCTTGCGTATCCAGCCGTCGTAATCTCACGTCGGCTAGTACTGTGCCTCCCAAATGCTTCCCTATTCCGTAGGATATGTCTAGAATATTCCTATTACCTAATAGGTCCTTTGTAGCTCAGTCGGTAGAGACATGTAATGCCAAGGGTAGTGGGTTCCATTCCCGGGACCACCCATATGTAAAATGTATGCACACATGACTAAGTCGCTTTGGATAAAAAAAAAAAAGCCTGCTAAATGGCATATATTGTTATTATTTTGACCAGAGCCCTACTTCGTATGGCTAGTAGATAGTGTTGAAAACCCAAGCCTAGGTAACACTGTGGCCAGGGTTTGGTTTCAATGATGGACTCTTTAGTCATAGAAGACCTATGTCACTACCTACGTAGCATAGAGGACCTATGTCACTACCTACGTAGGGTAGAGGACCCACGTCACTAACTACAGTTGAAGTCGGAAGTTTACATACACTTAGGTTGGAGTCATTATTAAAACTCGTTTTACAACCACTCCGCAAATGTCTTGTTAACAAACTATAGTTTTGGCAAGTCGTTTAGGACATCTACTTTGTGCATGACATAAGTTATTTTTCCAACAATTGTTTACAGACATATTATTTCACATATAATTCACTGTATCACAATTCCAGTGGGTCAGAAGTTTACATACACTAAGTTGACTGTGCCTTTAAACAGCTTGGAAAATTCCAGAAAATGATGTCATGACTTTAGAAGCTTCTGATAGGGTAATTGACATAATTTGAGTCAATTGGAGGTGTACCTGTGGATGTATTTCAAGGCCTACCTTCAAACTCAGTGCCTCTTTGCATGACATCATGGGAAAACCAAAAGAAATCAGCCAACACCTCAGATTATTTTTTTGGACCTCCACAAGTCTGGTCCAGCGCCTGAAGGTACCATGCTCATCTGTACAAACAATAGTACGCAAGTATAAACACCATGGGACCACACAGCCGCCGTACCGCTCAGGAAGGAGACGGGTTCTGTGTCCTAGAGATGAACGTACTTTGGTGCGAAAAGTGCAAATCAATCCCAGAACAACAGCAAAGGACCTTGTGAAGATGCTGGAGGAAGCAGGTACAAAAGTATCTATATCCACAGTAAAACGAGTCCTATATCGACATAACCTGAAAGGCCGCTCAGCAAGGAAGAAGCCACTGCTCCAAAACCGCCATAAAAAAGCCAGACTACGGTTTGCAACTGCACATGGGGACAAAGATCGTACTTACTGGAGAATGTCCTCTGGTCTGATGAAACAAAAATAGAACTGTTTGATGGTAATGACCATCGTTATGTTTGGAGGAAAAGGGGAGGCTTGCAAACCGAAGAACATCATCCCAATCGTGAAGCACGGGGGTGGCAGCATCATGTTGTGGGGGTGCTTTGCTGCAGGAGGGGCTGGTGCACTTCACAAAATAGATGGCATAATGAGGCGGGAAAATTATGTGGATATATTGAAGCAACATCTCAAGACATCAGTCAGGAAGTTAAAGCTTGGTCCCAAATGGGTCTTCCAAATGGACAATGACCCAAAGCATACTTCCAAAGTTGTGGCAAAATGGCTTAAGGACAACAAAGTCAAGGTATTGGAGTGGCCATCACAAAGCCCTGACCTCAATCCTATAGAACATTTGTGGGCAGAACTGAAAAAGCGTGTGTGAGTAAGGAGGCCTGCAAACCTGACTCAGTTACACCAGCTCTGTCAGGAGGAATGGGCCAAAATTCACCCAAATTATTGTGGGAAGCTTGTGGAAGGAAGGCTACCCGAAAAGTTTGACCCGAGTTAAACAATTTAAAGGCAATGCTACCAAATACTAATTGAGTGTATGTAAACTTCTGACCCACTGGGAATGTGATGAAATAAATAAAAGGTGAAATAAATCATTCTCTCTACTATTATTCCGACATTTCACATTCTTAAAATAAAGTGGTGATCCTAACTCTCTTAAAACAGGGAATTTTTACTAGGATTAAATGTCAGGAATTGTGAAAAACTGAGTTAAAAATGTATTTGGCTAAGGTGTATGTAAACTTCTGACTTCAACTGTACGTAGCATAGAGGACCTACTTCACTACCTACGTAGCATAGAGGAATTATGTCACTACCTACGTAGCATAGAGGAGCTATGTCACTACCTACGTAGCATAGAGGAATTATGTCACTACCTACGTAGCATAGAGGAGCTATGTCACTACCTACGTAGCATAGAGGACTTATGTCACTACTTATGTAGCATAGAGGAATTATGTCACTACCTACGTAGCATAGAGGAATTATGTCACTACCTACGTAGCATAGAGGAATTATGTCACTACCTACGTAGCATAGAGGAATTATGTCACTACCTACGTAGCATAGAGGAATTATGTCACTACCTACGTAGCATAGAGGAACTATGTCACTACTTATGTAGCATAGAGGAACTATGTCACTACCTACGTAGCATAGAGGATTTGTGTCACTACCTACGTCACTACTCTTGAGAAAAATTTAAATTAGAACTAGCAAAGATGTAGGTCTTGTAGGTTATTTTTAATGGGTGCATTTCACAAGTGGCTAGTCTGCATCCACTACCTTCACTAAAACCACTGCAAACTTTGGTTTCGAATCGCGACGTTCTAGCCTCATGTCTGTCTTGTGATTTGTTTGGTCCCCAGAAATCCCCCCCCCCCCCCCCCCCTCTCCCAGTGACGTAGTTCCTCAATGCCAAAAGAATCCATCATTGGAAACCAGACCCAAGTCCCTGTGTTGCCTAGGGTCAAGTTTTCCAGACTAGGTAATAGGGCATAGAGTGCCATTTGGGACCCGGAATAGACTCGGTACAGTAGGCCTTGACAATAACACATCGTTAACCTGTAATCACACCTCGTGTTTCCTTTCCAAAACAAACACACGGACACTCTAAACTGAGATGAGCAGAGAGGAGAATAAACATAATTACAACAGTACAACGATCGTCACGTCACAGGGCGTTAGATACTATAGTTTCACTGAAGCAGTCCAGTAGAAGCTTTGATAAGGCAGTGTGTGTATTTTGGTGGTGGGTTTAAGGGACAGAGGTGATGGATTGCACTACTGGCGTTCGTTAAAATCATGTCCCGCCATGCTACCGGGTTGTTGTAAGATTTTAAGGCAGTCTTGGAGGTCCATCTCCAAGGGTCTGTCCCCTATGGCACCCTATTGCCTATCTAGGGCACTACTTTAGACCAGGCCCTATGGGGAATGGCACCCTATTGCCTATATTAGTGCACTACCTTGGGGCGGCAGCGTAGCCTAGTGGTTAGAGTGTTGGACTAGTAACCGAAAGATTGCAAGATCAAATCCCCGAGCAGACAAGGTACAAATCTGTAAAAAATCAAGGCAGTTAACTCACTGTTCCTAGGCCATAATTGAAAATAAGATTTTTTTTCTTAACTGACTTGTCTAGTTAAAAGAAAAATTAAAAATACCTTTGACCAGGGATCTAATAGTGATCAAAGTAGTGCCCTAGATAGGGAATAGTGATCAAAGTAGTGCCCTAGATAGGGAATAGTGATCAAAGTAGTGCCCTAGATAGGGCATAGGGTGCCATTTAGGATACAGCCCCTGGTGTTGAAGAAAAGAGCTTAGCACCACAGAAATGTTCAGAAATTTAAAAAATACATCACACATCACATAACAGTTAGAATACACTGTATATATATATATATATATATATATAGAAAACCAAAAAATAGATCGTAGAAGTCACAGCAAGGACATTAACTCTACTTGAAAATGATCAGGAAAACCACTGGGAGCGAAAAATAAAAAAAACTGGTTGAATCAATGGGTGTTTATCAAAGTCCATAATACCGTAGCAGAGGAGGGTCGGAGGCTGAGTCCCAAATCAAAGTATATGAAACAGTGCATGGAGGACACTTCTCGAGTGCGTGTCCTCCGTTTGTACATATTTTGAAGCATGCATCGATGTAAGCTTCAACAGAAAGTAAAGAATTATGATGCAAACACATTTTATAATAAAATAAAAAAAATTACACAAATTTGATTAAAATCAATGGCTGACATTATTTGAGCTGAAGCGAGAGAAAATACAATGCGACTCGGGTATTTAAATGTTAGCTAATCACATCACATATGTTGCTTGACTACAATATTTTGCTACGTTAATAAATACAGCCCATTTTGGCATGGTTACCTGCCTACAGTACCCACTGTAGTGTTGTAGGTCGTAATGGAGCTAACTGGCTAGCTACTACTGTTAGCTTGCCAGAGAGACACAAATAATTGTTAGCTTGCTGCCCACGAAGAATCGACATCTACCTTTTGATAACATTGGTTTATGTCGGTTTTGTTGCCTGTTATTCTATCCGGTTAGCTACATTATTACGATAAACAGATAGCAATCAATCAAATGTATTTATAAAGCTCTTCTTACATCAGCTGATGTCACAAAGTTATGTACAGAAACTTAGCTTAAAACCCCCAGACAGCAAGCATAGTTATGAATGTTATGATAGTTATGATAGTTACGAAGTGAAACATTTGCTTCGTGTATATCTTGTTTCGACTCTATTGCCATTATCCTGGTTAGTCCATAGAAAATCAATAGGGCAAACTGGATAGCCACAAAAAACAATTTTTAGCTAGCTACCCACAAAGAACTGACATCGACTGTACTTTGCATAGCATTAGTTTCTGTGAATTTTTTTCCTGTTTAACCTGCTAGCTCGATTACAACGATTCACATATATCTAACTGATAATCATGAAGTAAAAGTTAGCTTTGTGTATATCTTCGTCTATTGTGGTCATCGTCCTGGCTGGAAGAAGGGTCAGTGACTGGGGAGGTGCAGCGTGAGGTAATACAGTAGAGGGGAAATGCTTCTCAAATGGAAAGTTTTATGTGTTATGCATCCGCGCTCCACGCTCGTGCTCCTGAGTACTTTCTCTTGAGGTTGAGAGTGTGGAGCGCGGTAGGACGCGTATTGAGAAACACCCATTGGCTCAAACGCGGCCCACACAAACCCAGTTTATTTGATGTCTGGGTGTGTATGAGTTTGTGTGTGTGTCCGTCCGTGTGTGTCTGTCCGTCCGTGTGTGTGTCTGTCCGTCCGTCCGTCCGTGTGTGTGTGTGTCCGTCCGTGTGTGTCTGTCCGTCCGTGTGTGTGTCTGTCCGTCCGTCCGTCCGTGTGTGTGTGTGTGTGTTCGTCCGTCCGTTCGTGTGTGTGTGTCCGTGTGTGTGTCTTTGTGTGTCCGTCCGTCCGTGTGTATCCAGTGTCGCAGCTCAGTCGGGTTCTCTGCTCTTATCTCTGATCAAGTTGAGTTCCTCCATCTTCTCCTGCAGGAAGGAGGCTGGCATGGAGGAGCCAAGGAATCTCTGGGGCTTCACAACACAGCCCTGGGGAGAGGGAGGGAGGAGAGTCACAACACAGCCCTGGGGAGAGGGAGGGAGGAGAGTCACAACACAGCCCTGGGGAGAGGGAGGGAGGAGAGTCACAACACAGCCCTGAGGAGAGGGAGGGAGGAGAGTCACAACACAGCCCTGAGGAGAGGGAGGGTGGAGAGTCACAACACAGCCCTGAGGAGAGGGAGGGTGGAGAGTCACAACACAGCCCTGAGGAGAGGGAGGGTGGAGAGTCACAACACAGCCCTGAGGAGAGGGAGGGAGGAGAGTCACAACACAGCCCTGAGGAGAGGGAGGGAGGAGAGTCACAACACAGCCCTGAGGAGAAGGAGGGTGGAGAGTCACAACACAGCCCTGAGGAGAAGGAGGGTGGAGAGTCACAACACAGCCCTGAGGAGAGGGAGGGAGGAGAGTCACAACACAGCCCTGAGGAGAGGGAGGGTGGAGAGTCACAACACAGCCCGGAGGAGAGGGAGGGTGGAGAGTCACAACACAGCCCTGAGGAGAGGGAGGGTGGAGAGTCACAACACAGCCCTGAGGAGAGGGAGGGAGGAGAGTCACAACACAGCCCTGAGGAGAGGGAGGGTGGAGAGTCACAACACAGCCCTGAGGAGAGGGAGGGTGGAGAGTCACAACACAGCCCTGAGGAGAGGGAGGGTGGAGAGTCACAACACAGCCCTGAGGAGAGGGAGGGTGGAGAGTCACAACACAGCCCTGAGGAGAGGGAGGGTGGAGAGTCACAACACAGCCCTGAGGAGAGGGAGGGTGGAGAGTCACAACACAGCCCTGAGGAGAGGGAGGGAGGAGAGTCACAACACAGCCCTGAGGAGAGGGAGGGTGGAGAGTCACAACACAGCCCGGAGGAGAGGGAGGGTGGAGAGTCACAACACAGCCCTGAGGAGAGGGAGGGTGGAGAGTCACAACACAGCCCTGAGGAGAGGGAGGGAGGGGAGTCACAACACAGCCTTGGGGAGAGGGAGGGAGGAGAGTCACAACACAGCCCTGGGGAGAGGGAGGGTGGAGAGTCACAACACAGCCCTGAGGAGAGGGGTGGGGAGTCACAACACAGCCCTGGGGAGAGGGAGGGTGGAGAGTCACAACACAGCCCTGAGGAGAGGGAGGGTGGAGAGTCACAACACAGCCCTGAGGAGAGGGAGGGTGGAGAGTCACAACACAGCCCGGAGGAGAGGGAGGGTGGAGAGTCACAACACAGCCCTGAGGAGAGGGAGGGAGGAGAGTCACAACACAGCCCTGAGGAGAGGGAGGGAGGAGAGTCACAACACAGCCCTGAGGAGAAGGAGGGTGGAGAGTCACAACACAGCCCTGAGGAGAGGGAGGGTGGAGAGTCACAACACAGCCCTGAGGAGAGGGAGGGAGGAGAGTCACAACACAGCCCTGAGGAGAGGGAGGGTGGAGAGTCACAACACAGCCCTGAGGAGAGGGAGGGAGGAGAGTCACAACACAGCCCTGAGGAGAGGGAGGGTGGAGAGTCACAACACAGCCCTGAGGAGAGGGAGGGAGGAGAGTCACAACACAGCCCTGGGGAGAGGGGTGGGGAGTCACAACACAGCCCTGGGGAGAGGGAGGGAGGGTGGAGAGTCACAACACAGCCCTGGGGAGAGGGGTGGGGAGTCACAACACAGCCCTGGGGAGAGGGAGGGAGGGTGTGGAGTCACAACACAGCCCTGGGGAGAGGGAGGGAGGGTGGGGAGTCACACCACAGCCCTGGGGAGAGGGGTGGGGAGTCACAACACAGCCCTGGGGAGAGGGAGGGAGGGTGGAGAGTCACAACACAGCCCTGGGGAGAGGGGTGGGGAGTCACAACACAGCCCTGGGGAGAGGGAGGGAGGGTGGAGAGTCACAACACAGCCCTGAGAGGGAGGGTGGGGAGTCACAACACAGCCCTGGGGAGAGGGAGGGAGGGTGGGGAGTCACAACACAGCCCTGGGGAGAGGGAGGGAGGGTGTGGAGTCACAACACAGCCCTGAGAGGGAGGGTGGGGAGTCACAACACAGCCCTGGGGAGAGGGGTGGGGAGTCACAACACAGCCCTGGGGAGAGGGAGGGAGGGTGTGGAGTCACAACACAGCCCTGAGAGGGAGGGTGGGGAGTCACAACACAGCCCTGGGGAGCCCTGGGGAGAGGGTGAGTGGAGTCACAACACAGCCCTGGGGAGAGGGAGGGAGGGTGTGAGAGTCACAACACAGCCCTGGGGAGAGGGGTGGGGAGTCACAACACAGCCCTGGGGAGAGGGAGGGAGGGTGGAGAGTCACAACACAGCCCTGAGAGGGAGGGTGGGGAGTCACAACACAGCCCTGGGGAGAGGGAGGGAGGGTGGAGAGTCACAACACAGCCCTGAGAGGGAGGGTGGGGAGTCACAACACAGCCCTGGGGAGAGGGAGGGAGGGTGGGGAGTCACAACACAGCCCTGGGGAGAGGGAGGGAGGGTGGGGAGTCACAACACAGCCCTGGGGAGAGGGAGGGAGGGTGGGGAGTCACAACACAGCCCTGGGGGGAGGGAGGGTGGAGAGTCACAGCACAGCCCTGGGGAGAGGGAGGGAGGGTGGGGAGTCACAACACAGCCCTGGGGAGAGGGAGGGAGGGTGGGGAGTCACAACACAGCCCTGAGGAGAGGGAGGGAGGGTGGGGAGTCACAACACAGCCCTGGGGCGGTGACCCGTTCCTGTAGGTTCATGCTCTACAACATTCGCAGAGTACGACCCTGCCTCACACAGGAAGCGGCGCAGGTCCTAATCCAGGCACTTGTCATCTCCCGTCTGGATTACTGCAACTCGCTGTTGGCTGGGCTCCCTGCCTGTGCTATTAAACCCCTACAACTCATCCAGAACGCCGCAGCCCGTCTGGTGTTCAACCTTCCCAAGTTCTCTCACGTCACCCCGCTCCTCCGCTCTCTCCACTGGCTTCCAGTTGAAGCTCGCATCCGCTACAAGACCATGGTGCTTGCCTACGGAGCTGTGAGGGGAACGGCACCTCCGTACCTTCAGGCTCTGATCAGGCCCTACACCCAAACAAGGGCACTGCGTTCATCCACCTCTGGCCTGCTCGCCTCCCTACCTCTGAGGAAGTACAGTTCCCGCTCAGCCCAGTCAAAACTGTTCGCTGCTCTGGCACCCCAATGGTGGAACAAACTCCCTCACGACGCCAGGTCAGCGGAGTCAATCACCACCTTCCGGAGACACCTGAAACCCCACCTCTCTAAGGAATACCTAGGATAGGATAAAGTAATCCCTCTAACCCCCCCCCCCCCCCCTTAAAAGAGTTAGATGCACTATTGTAAAGTGGTTGTTCCACTGGATATCATAAGGTGAATGCACCAATTTGTAAGTCGCTCTGGATAAGAGCGTCTGCTAAATGACTTAAATGAGGGTGGGGAGTCACAACACAGCCCTGGGGGGAGGGAGGGTGGGGAGTCACAACACAGCCCTGGGGGGAGGGAGGGGAGTCACACCACAGCCCTGGGGAGATGGAGGGAGGGTGGGGAGTCACAACGCAGCCCTGGGGAGAGCGAGGGAGGGTGGAGAGTCACAACACAGCCCTGGGGAGAGGGGTGAGGAGGGTGGAGAGTCACAACACAGCCCTGGGGGGAGGGAGGGAGGGTGGGGAGTCACAACCCAGCCCTGGGGAGAGCGAGGGAGGGTGGAGAGTCACAACACAGCCCTGGGGAGAGGGGTGAGGAGGGTGGAGATTCACAACACAGCCCCGGGGGGAGGGAGGTGAGGGTGGGGAGTCACAACACAGCCCTGGGGAGAGCGAGGGAGGGTGGAGAGTCACAACACAGCCCTGGTGGGAGGGGTGAGGAGGGTGGAGAGTCACAACACAGCCCTGGGGGGAGGGAGGGAGGGTGGGGAGTCACAACACAGCCCTGGGGAGAGGGGTGAGGAGGGTGGAGAGTCACAACACAGCCCTGGGGGGAGGGAGGGAGGGTGGGGAGTCACAACACAGCCCTGGGGGGAGGGAGGGAGGGTGGGGAGTCACAACACAACACCGTTTCAGACAGACTGTTTCAGACAGACAGGGTCAGGCAGACTGCTTCAGACAGACAGGGTCATGTGAAATAGTTCATTTAAAAACCTGAGCTGTGTCTGATTTGGTGTTGACTACAGGTCTTACCCTGTCTCTCTCTATAGGGAGAACTTGCTGGTTTCCCTTCTTGTCCACACTCACAGGCATCCACAACCCCGGGTCTGTCTGGGTGGAGCGGTCCGAGAGCGATGAGTCACCTCCGTTACCCAGAGTGGACCGGTCCAAGTCCCTCCTATTACGGTTGTTACCCCAATTACCGTTACCCCCGGGGAAAACAAATGTGTTGTCTTCCGACGAACCTGTTCGGACACACAGCAGTACCTCATTATTATAGAGTGTCAGTCACTAGCAGTACCTCATTATTATAGAGTGTCAGTCACTAGCAGTACCTCATTATTATAGAGTGTCAGTCACTAGCAGTACCTCATTATTATAGAGTGTCAGTCACTAGCAGTAGGGTGATGTGATAGAGCCAGTCACTAGCAGTAGGGTGATGTGATAGAGTGTCAGTCACTAGCAGTAGGGTGATGTGATAGAGCCAGTCACTAGCAGTAGGGTGATGTGATAGAGTGTCAGTCACTAGCAGTAGGGTGATGTGATAGAGTGTCAGTCACTAGCAGTAGGGTGATGTGATAGAGTGTCAGTCACTAGCAGTAGGGTGATGTGATAGAGTGTCAGTCACTAGCAGTAGGGTGATGTGATAGAGTGTCAGTCACTAGCAGTAGGGTGATGTGATAGAGTGTCAGTCACTAGCAGTAGGGTGATGTGATAGAGTGTCAGTCACTAGCAGTAGGGTGATGTGATAGAGTGTCAGTCACTAGCAGTAGGTTAATGTGATAGAGTGTCAGTCACTAGCAGTAGGGTGATGTGATAGAGTGTCAGTCACTAGCAGTAGGGTGATGTGATAGAGTGTCAGTCACTAGCAGTAGGGTGATGTGATAGAGTGTCAGTCACTAGCAGTAGGGTGATGTGATAGAGTGTCAGTCACTAGCAGTAGGGTGATGTGATAGAGTGTCAGTCACTAGCAGTAGGGTGATGTGATAGAGTGCCAGTCACTAGCAGTAGGGTGATGTGATAGAGCCAGTCACTAGCAGTAGGGTGATGTGATAGAGTGTGCCTTACTCCAGCTGTTCGCCTTCGTTAGGACGTCTGGGACAGGAGTGAGTGCTGATGCAGGGGTGGAGGGACAGGACCCAGCGTACACCCTGTCTCTCTTCACACACTGCATCCCACACAGGTCCTGGCAGTGTCTGTGACAGTTTACCCCACAGTCTGATGTGGAGAGAGAGAGAGAGAGAGAGAGAGAGGGAGAGAGTAAAAGGCAGGGTTTCCCAAACTATTTCACTCAGCCCCCCTTTCCGGCATTGGGGAACATCATCTCTACACATGACAAAATGTGTAGAACAGGAAATGAGTTTATAATCCTGCAACATAGAAATAGAGGTGATGCTTGCATTGTTCATAACACAAACTGTTCACATCCCTCTTGTTGGTGGAGAGAAAAATGTTGCCGGTTTTAAAGCACATTTTCTTGCTACTCTACACATGTTGCCATGTCTAATGTTTATTCATGTGATATTTGAGTAAATCAAACATTTACTACAATATCTTTGGGCTAAAAACGTTAGCTGACGTGGTCTGGTTGATCTGGACATTTCACGTTATAAATATCTCTCTAAGGTTTGTAAAGACGAACATGACAAGAGTAACTGATGACACACTACCCAATATTAGAAATTTTACCTTGTACATTCTACTATTATAACTTTCAAGAGTAAGTAAAAAACCGGACGAAGTTCCTTTAAAAATTAAATGGAACAATGCCGACCAATCTGTTTGGGAACCGCTGTTCTCAGGTACAGTTGCATCATATTGTGAGTGATGCTGTTTGGGAACCACTGTTCTCAGGTACAGTTGCATCTTGGGAACCACTGTTCTCAGGTACAGTTACATCATATTGTGAGTGATGCTGTTTGGGAACCACTGTTCTCAGGTACAGTTACATCATATTGTGAGTGATTCTGTTGTGCGACGTCTAGATGAGATATCTTACCTCGACAGTGGAAGCCCTGCTTGATGACTCCCCACAGCTACAACAGAGCGGACACAACAGAGCATGAATTAGACGGTTTGTGAATCTCAGCCAAATCACAGTTTTAACAACATCCAGCTCAATGCTATACCCACAAAGCCTCCACAAGTGTCACAGAAGGTGGGTCGCTTGTACGTGGTCTCGTGGAAGTTGTGAACGTTCTTGAAGTTGTATCCTAGTTTGGCACATACGGACATCCCCCTCATGAAGTAGGAGTTGATCTGTTGTAGACTGATCTCCCCCTCTCTGGAAGAGATGGGAGGAGAGAGGGAGGGAGGAGGATGGGAGGAGAGAGGGAGGGAGGAGAGAGGGGGGGGGGGGAGAGAGGGAGGGAGGGATGGGAGGAGAGAGAGGGAGGGAGGGGGGGTGGGAGGAGAGAGGGAGGGATGGGTGGAGTGAAGGAGGGAGGGGTGGGAGGAGGGAGGGATGGGAGGGAGAGAGGGAGGAATGGGAGGAGAGAGGGAGGGAGGAGGATGGGAGAGGAGAGATAGAGGGAGGGAGGAGAGAGAGGGAGGGATGGGTGGAGAGAAGGAGGGAGGGGTGGGAGGAGAAAGAGAGAGTGACAGATTGTTAAAGCTCGAGACAGAATGTTCTTAAGAAGAAGAGTTCACACATCCAACTGTGGCACAGGATCACTCACTCTCTCACATTCTCTCTCACTCTCTCTCTCTCTCTCTCTCTCACTCAATCTCACCTGTCACTGTCATTGTTGCAGAAGGAGAAGGGGAAGTTAGCTGCTATCTTCTTAAAGTCCTCCAGAGAGATGTATCCATCTTGGTTCAGGTCGTAGTTCTTCATGATGGACTGCAGAGGTCAGCACAGACGTTATGTTCATTCTGTGGTACGTACGACCATAGAGATGTATAGAGATCTCTGCTTGGAAATAACACGTTTTTGCATGGACGTTGCCATAGAGGGCTTTCCGCCATTTTAAAGTAGTAAACTAGGCGGGGATTTCTATGGGTTTGGGAGCGATCAGTCAATGATCAGAGCATTGTCTTCTTCAAATAGCGAAAGTTCATTAAAATGGCGGCCTCCATGCACTTACCACAAATGCCACGTTTGCTAAGTTCGTCGTGTTGTATATTTCTCTGTTGCTCTTTTTTTTGTATCAGCATTAGTACGTCTATACTCAATAAACGTACTGGATCCAGACCCAGAACAGGGTCAATACGGATTACGGACCCAGAACAGGGTCAATACGGATTACGGACTCAGAACAGGGTCAATACGGATTACGGACCCAGAACAGGGTCAATACGGATTACGGACCCAGAACATGGTCAATACGGATTACGGATCCAGAACAGGGTCAATACGGATTACGCGAACATGATCAATACGGATTACGGACCCAGAACAGGGTCAATACGGATTACGGACCCAGAACAGGGTCAACACGGATTACGGACCCAGAACAGGGTCAATACGGATTACGGACCCAGAACAGGGTCAACACGGATTACGGACCCAGAACAGGGTCAATACGGATTACGGACCCAGAACAGGGTCAACACGGACCATGGACCCCAATTAAACAATAAATAATAGATGTACAGTGCATTCGGAAAGTATTCAGACCCCTTCACTTTTTCCACATTTTGTTACGTTACAGCCTTATTATAAAATGGATACAATTGTTTTTTCCCTCATCAATCTACACACACTACTCCTTAATGACATCACAATACCCCATAATGACATCACAGTACCCCATAATGACATCACAGTACCCCACAATGACAAAGCAAAAACTGTATTCTTTTTTTTTTTTTTGCAAATTTATTTAAAAAAAGAAAAAACTGAAATATTACATTTACATAAGTATTCAGACCTTTTACTCAGTACTTTGTTGAAGTACCTTTGGCAGCGATTACAGCCTAGAGTCTTCTTGGGTACGATGCTAAAAGCTTGGCACACCTGAATTTGGGGAGCTTCTCCCCTTCTTCTCTGTGTAACAGTATAGCTTCCGTCCCTCTCCTCGCCCCTACCTAGGCTCGAACCAGGGACCCTCTGCACACATCAATAACAGCCACCCTCAAAGCATCGTTACCCATCGCTCCTCAAAAGCCGCGGCCGCGGGGAACAACTACTTCAAGGTCTCAGAGCGAGTGACGTCACCGATTGAAACGCTATTAGCGCGCACCACTGCCAACTAGCTAGTCATTTCACATCGGTTACATTTATATAATTTTAGCAAATGACATTTAAATAAGTATTCAGACCCTTTACTCAGTACTTTGTTGAAGCACCTTTGGCAGCGATTACAGCCTTTAGTCTTCTTGGGTATGACACTACAAGCTTGGCACACCTGTATTTGGGGAGTTTCTCCCATTCTTCTCTGCAGATCCTCTAAAGCTCAGTCAGGTTGGATGGGGAGCGTCGCTGCACAGCTATTGTCAGGTCTCTCCAGAGATGTTCGATCAGGTTCAAGTCCGGGCTCTGGCTGGGCCACCCAAGGACATTCAGAGACTTGTCCCCAAGACACTCCTGCATTGTCTTGGCTGTGTGCTTAGGGTCGTTGTCCTGATGGAAGGTGAACCTTCGCCCCAGTCTGAGGTCCTGAGCACTCTTGAGCAGATTTTCATCAAGGATCTCTCTGTAATTTGCTCCGTTCATCTTTCCCTCGATGCTGACTAGTCTCCCAGTCCCTGCCACTGAAAAACATCCCCACAGCATGATGCTGCCACCACCATGCTTCACCGTTGGGATGGTGCCAGGTCTCCTCCAGATGTGACGCTTGACATTCAGGCCAAAGAGTTCAATCTTGGTTTCATCAGACCAGAGAATCTTGTTTCTCATGGTCTGAGTCCTTTAGGTGCCTTTTGGCAACTTCAAGCGGGCTGCCATATGCCTTTTACTGAGGAGTGGCTTCCGTCTGGTTCTTGGTCACCTCCCTGACCAAGGCCCTTCTGCCCCGATTGCTCAGTTTGGCCGGGCGGCCAGCTCTAGGAAGAGTCTTGGTGGTTCCAAACTTCTTCCATTTCAGAATGATGGAGGCCACTGTGTTCTTGAAGACCTTCAATGTTGCAGAAATGTTTTTGTACCCTTCCCCAGATCTGTGGCTCGACACAATCCTGTCTCGGAGCTCCACAGACAATTCCTTCGACCTCATGGCTTGGTTTTTGCTCTGACATGCACTGTCAACTGTGGGACCTTATATAGACAGGTGTGTGCCTTTCCAAATCATGTCCAATCAATTGAATCATTCAAGTTGTAGAAACATCTCAAGGATGATCAATGGAAAAAGGATGCAACTGAGCTCAATTTTGAGTCTCATAGCAAAGGGTCTGAATACTTATGTAAATAAGGTATTTAAAAAAACATTTTTTTTTATACATTTTCTAAAAAGTCTAAAAACCTGGTTTTGCTTTTTCATTATGGGGTATTGTGATGTCATTATGGGGTATTGTGATGTCATTATGGGGTATTGTGATGTCATTATGATGTCATTATGGGGTATTGTGATGTCATTATGGGGTATTGTGATGTCATTATGGGGTATTGTGTGTAGACTGATGAGGAATACTTTTTATTTAATCCATTTTAGAATAAGGCTGTAACGTAACAAAATGTGGAAAAAGTCAAGGGGTCTGAATACTTTCCGAATGCACTGTATATATTTTTTAAGAATTCGGTTGAGGTTTGACAACTAGTATCATATAACCACAAATAAGTGTTTGGAATTGCAGGAAATTAGCTTTAAAACTGCTACATTTTTACCTTCACTCTGTGGTATAATGTGTAGAATTGTAGGAAGTACATTTTAAAACGGCTACATTTTTTTTTCTCTCTGGAGTGTCAACAGTTTGGGGTCACATGTGTTGTGAGGTGGGGGTTTGTTTCTGACAATATCCATCCGGACCTTTTTCTACCTAGGAAATGTGTATGACCGGAACCTTCTGAAATTGTACTTGCTCACCCCCTGGTATACATGATTCCAATTTTAGCTCCAAGATGCTACCTAGCTGATTTATCGGTGCATTGAACCGTGTTAAAAATAGTCCCGGTTGGTATTAGATAGGACTGTGGGGAAAACAACATGTGGTTACCTAGGTTACCATTGGCGCGCAGCAAAAAAAACGTAACCCTTTTCAAACGCTATTTTTCTTGTTGTCTTCTTGTTTTAGTCAATTAACAAAACTACATTTTAAGATAAGTACTGTACGTGTCTAAAGATTACATTTCAACATTGCCTGATCCAGAGTGTTCTCACTACTTATACTGAATAAAAATATAAACGCAACATGCAACAATTTCAAAGATTTTACTAAGTTATAGTTCATATAAGGAAATCAATAAATGTAAATAAATTCATCAGGCCCTAATCTATGGATTTCACACGACTGGGAATACAGATATGCATCTGTTGGTCACAGATACCTTAAAAAAAAAATAAGTAGGGGTATGGATCAGAAAATCAATCAGTATCTGGTGTGACCACCATTTGCCTCATGGAGCGGGACGCATCTCTTTCACATACAGTTGATCAGGTTGTTGATTGTGGCTTGTGGATTGTTGTCCCACTCCTTTTCAATGGCTGTGTGAAGTTGCTGTATATTGGCGGGAACTGGAACACGCTGTCTTACACGTCGATCCAGAGCATCCCAAACATGCTCAATGGATGAAATATCTGGTGAGTATGCAGGCCATGGAAGAACTGGGACAGTTTCAGCTTCCAGAAATTGTGTACAGATCCTTGTGACATGGTGCCGTGCATTATCATGCTGAAATGTGAAGTGATGGCGGCAGATGAATGGCACGACAATGGGCCTGCCTGCCCTTACCATAACCCCACCGCCACCATGGGGCGCTCTGTTCACAACATTGACATCAGCAAACCACTCGCTCACACGACGCCATACACGTGGTCTGCGGGTTGTGAAGCCGGTTGGACGTACTGCCAAATTCTCTAAAACAAAGATGGAGGCGGCTTATGGTAGAGAAATTAACATTAAATTATCTGGTAATAGCTCTGGTAGACATTCCTGCAGTCAGCATGCCAATTACACGCTCCCTCAAGACTTGAGTCATCTGTGGCATTGTGTTGTGTGACAAAACTGCACATTTTAGAGTGGCCTTTCATTTTAGAGTGGCCCCAGCACAAGGTGCACCTGTGTAATTATCATGCTGTTTAATCAGCTTCTTGATATGCCACACCTGTCAGGTGGATGGATTATCTTGACGAAGGAGAAATGCTCACTAACAGGGATGTAAACAAATTTGTGCACAAAATGTGTGAGAAATAATCTTTTTGTACGTATGGAACATTTCTGGGATCTTTTATTTCAGATCATGAAACATGGGACCAACACTTATCAATGTTGCGTTTTATATTTTTGTTCAATGTAGAAAAATGTCATAGTGTAGTGCTTCCCTCATGCCTCTTTTCATGACGATGCTAGCAGCCACGTGAGTGACTGAGTGCTAGCTAGCTAGCGACAGGAACATTAAGCTAGCCAAGACCAACAACACGGACTATAGAACTACAAGTAGTGAATGGAGTATTACTGTGATATCTGAATTCTGACATATTTTATGCACCTTCACCATTGGTTTGTAAATGGCTTTAAGCTATATCACCGCCATCTAGTGGCCACATTTAAATGACACACAAGATTTGGTTTAAGACTCCAGCACTGCAGTTGGGACGTCAATCACCAATAATAGCTTTACACTTTTTTTTTTCAAAACATCAAAATTTAGAAGAAAATTTACTACTTTAAAATGGAGATAACCTCAATGGTGCTGAACGTGGGCTCACAGACACCATGATGGGACAGATACAACGTTGCGATCTCTACACATCTCTATGGGGACGACAGATAAAGTACACAATGTTAACTTTGGGTTGCGGTAGACCAGGGGTAGTTCTGCTTTAGGAGTGCACAGTAATGAGGAAATGAAAAAAGACTCACACACACAGACAGGCAACACCATCTCACAGTTCTATCCCAATTCAACTCTACTTGATTCCTTGCATCCTATCTCCTCGCCTCCTTCGCAAACCACATCGAAGAGAAGAAGCCCCTATCTCCTCTGACCTTCTTCTCCATTGTGTTTTGAGAAGTAGGTGGGGGAGACAGGATGTGAGAAATCAACGAGAGATACATTTAGAAAGAGCCCGAGTGTTGCTGAGGACAGACAGACAGAGAGGACAGACAGAGATACAGACAGACAGACAGACAGACAGACAGACAGACAGACAGACAGACAGACAGACAGACAGACAGGCAGGCAGGCAGACAGACAGACAGACAGACAGATACTCACATCCACCATCTGTTTGACGTGTTTAGAGATGGTGTCTGGGTCCAGCCTCGGAGTCACCCCTGACCCCCACTCTGCTACAACTGGGGGTTTGACAGGTGCTACAGGCTAGGGGAGGGGAGGGGAGGGGAGGGGAGGGAAGGGAAGGGAAGGGGAGGGGAGGGGAGGGAGGGAGGGAGGGAGGGAGGGAGGGGGAGGGAGGGAGGGAGGGAGAAAGGGAGGGAGGGAGGGAGGGAGGGAGGGGAGGGAGGGAGGGAGGGAGGGAGGGAGGGAGGGGAGGGAGGGAGGGAGGGGAGGGGAGGGGAGGGGAGAGGGAGGGAGGGAGGGAGGGAGGGAGGGAGGGAAGGGAGGGAGGGAGGGAGGGAGGGAGGGAGGGAGGGAGGGAAGGAGGGAAGGAGGGAGGGGAGGGAGGGAGGGAGGGAGGGAGGAGGGGAGGGAGGGAGAAAGGGAGGGAGGGAGGGGAGGGGAGGGAGAGAAAAAGAGGGAGGAGGCATGAAAGACTGCACACGTTAAAACACCTACCACATAACAAGCCTTTGTCAAGGGCTCAGTCTTTTTGTGGTTAACTTTGATGTAGCCTAGCCTCCACCCACAGGATGATGCAGTGACAGGGTGAGCTCAGCGTGTAAAGTCAGAGGTCAGGAAGAAGGGAGGCAGGATGATGGTAACAGATAACGTTGATAAACTGCATGTCAGCAGTAAGAGAGCGAGGCAGAGAGAGAGTGAGAGAGACAGAGCACAGTGAGTGACACTAGTCTCTTTAAGCATTTTCACTGTAAGGTCTACCTGTTGTATTCGTGGCTTGTGACATGTATTGATTTGATTTGATTCGACAGCCCCTGTGTCTAAAGTCGTTGAGGCTGGCACACGACTCTAGAGATTTCACCCCCGCCCCCTTTTCACAAAGAGTACAATCATTGACTGTGTTCGAGAGCATCAACTCCATGATGCATTGTGGGTAAATGGTGACTGACTGATCCACAAATAACAATGAGTAGTTATTTATGATACAAGGTGATTTGTTGATCAGCCAGTCGGCAGTCACATTCGTTGTCTGCTGCAATGTGGAACAAGCACATTCACTTCCTCGCAACTAGATTGGACATATATAATGTTTTTAGGGTGTCCAGTACTGACCTGTATTTTAGGGTTCTTGGGTTCCTTGGTGTAGGACAGCTCGTAGATCTCATCTTCTGTGTAGTACAGATCCAGAGACAGCTGGAGGGGAGGGGAGGGGGGGGGGGGGGTTGACTATACATTTAAAAGGTCGACTGTGGCTCTCAAATACATCTACTTTAGCAGTAGCTTTTCACAGTATCCAAACCACTAAACGAGAACCCTATAACCGACAACAACACACTCCGTTCCAACAGCTCCTCCCGTTTTCCCTTTGAGAAACAGGTGTTCTCAGTGGGACTGCCTTGTTTTAAATAAATATACAATAGACATGTCGGTGGGACTGCCTTGTTTTAAATAAAGATACAGTAGACATGTCAGTGGGACTGCCTTGTTTTAAATAAAGATACAGTAGACATGTCAGTGGGACTGCCTTGTTTTAAATAAATATACAATAGACATGTCGGTGGGACTGCCTTGTTTTAAATAAATATACAGTAGACATGTCGGTGGGACTGCCTTGTTTTAAATAAATATACAATAGACATCTCACGGTGAGTAAATGCAGCAGATCCTTGTTGGCCTCAAACGGAGGAGAGCAGGAGTGTACCGACAACAGGTCAGAGATGTTAGAGTAGAGATGCTGCAGTTTCCCCAGGTTAATCTTCTGCTCCTCCAGGTAGTCTGGCAGGGCCTCGTTCAGGGAGATCAGGTCCTTCAAGTGGACCCCCAGGATAGGCACCTTAAACCCTGAACACTCACTGTACACCCGGCGGTAGTTACTATAGTTACTGGAGGACGACAGCAGCTCTGTCATCTCGCTCAGGGCCTGGAGAGGAGGAGGAGGAGAAGGAAAAGAGGGGATTACTTCCTACATGGATGTCGCCGGTTTCTTCTGAACACCCATGGGGCTTCAGGGGGAAGGTTTCAGAGGAGAACGGGGAGGACCATCCTCAGTGAATTTCATAAAAATAAAATAATGTAACATGAAAAAAAGTTAGCCTTTTTAGATAAAATTATACTAAATATATTCACGTCATCAAATAATTGATTGCAACACACTGTTTTGCAATGAAGGTCTACAGTAGCCTCAGCAGCAGTCTGTAGGGTAGCACCATGGTGTAGCCGGAGGACAGCTAGCTTCCATCCTCCTCTGGGTGCATTGACTTCAATACAAAACCTAGGAGGCTCATGTAGTAGCTTAAACCTATCAATGGTACATTGAGCTGGGTGAATGGAATATGAATGACAATCATCCAATATGCTGTAATAGAAATAAGGCCATGCTCATTAAAATATATTAGTCCTCCCTTATCTTAAACGTCACCAACTGCCACTGGGAGGTTTGAATTTAGAAAATGTTTGGAGCAACAATAAATGTATTGCCTTGTAAAGGTAGGTAGAACATCTGCTGCTTGTGGATAAATATTAAATATTAATATTTTATCAAAGGCTATCCCATCTAATCCCATCAACTAGGTTAGGGTTAGAGCCTATCACAGCTAATCCCATCAACTAGGTTAGGGTTAGAGCCTATCACAGCTAATCCCATCAACTAGGTTAGGGTTAGAGCCTATCCCATCTAATCCCATCAACTAGGTTAGGGTTAGAGCCTATCACAGCTAATCCCATCAACTAGGTTAGGGTTAGAGCCTATCCCAGCTAATCCCATCAACTAGGTTAGGGTTAGAGCCTATCACAGCTAATACCATCAACTAGGTTAGGGCCTATCCCAGCTAATCCCATCAGCTAGGTTAGGGTTAGAGCATATCACAGCTAATCCCATCAACTAGGTTAGGGTTAGAGCCTATCACAGCTAATCCCATCAACTAGGTTAGGGTTAGAGCCTATAATCCCATCAACTAGGTTAGGGTTAGAGCCTATCACAGCTAATCCCATCAACTAGGTTAGGGCCTATCACAGCTAATACCATCAACTAGGTTAGGGCCTATCCCAGCTAATCCCATCAGCTAGGTTAGGGTTAGAGCATATCACAGCTAATCCCATCAACTAGGTTAGGGTTAGAGCCTATCACAGCTAATCCCATCAACTAGGTTAGGGTTAGGGCCTATCACAACTAATCCCATCAACTAGGTTAGGGTTAGAGCCTATCACAGCTAATACCATCAGCTAGGTTAGGGTTAGAGCCTATCACAGCTAATACCATCAACTAGGTTAGGGTTAGAGCCTATCACAGCTAATCCCATCAACTAGGTTAGGGTTAGAGCCTATCACAGCTAATCCCATCAACTAGGTTAGGGTTAGAGCCTATCACAGCTAATACCATCAACTAGTTTAGGGCCTATCCCAGCTAATCCCATCAGCTAGGTTAGGGTTAGAGCATATCACAGCTAATCCCATCAACTAGGTTAGGGTTAGAGCCTATCACAGCTAATCCCATCAGCTAGGTTAGGGTTAGAGCCTATCACAGCTAATCCCATCAGCTAGGTTAAGGTTAGAGTTTATCCCAGGTAATCCCATCAACTAGGTTAGGGTTAGAGCATATCACAGCTAATCCCATCAACTATGTTAGGGTTAGAGCCTATCCCAGGTAATCCCATCAACTAGGTTAGGGTTAGAGCCTATCACAGCTAATCCCATCAACTAGGTTAGGGTTAGAGCCTATCCCAGCTAATCCCATCAGCTAGGTTAGGGTTAGAGCCTATCACAGCTAATCCCATCAACTAGGTTAGGGTTAGAGCCTATCCCAGGTAATCCCATCAGCTAGGTTAGGGTTAAGGCTGACCTTAGTGACGTCAGGGGGTAGCAGACTGGCGGTGTCCTTTAGACGAGAGATTGAGCTGTGACACAGACCGCCCGTCACCGCCATCAGAGTGTTGAAGTTCTGCAACGCATGCAGCCTCTACAGGGGGAGGGGAGGGAGAAAAGACCTTTATTTGTCATCTCAGGAAGTGGTTCTGGATTCTATAGAAAAGGGAACTTATCTCAGCAGACACCAGTGGAGGTTATTCAGAGGAGGAAAGGGAGGACCATCCTCAGTGTAAAAAAAAAAAAAAAGTATACATTTTCCAGTTATCCTTATTAGATAAAACTATACTAAATATATTCACGTCACCAAATAATTGATTAAAACCCCACTGTTTTGTAATGAAGGTCTACAGTAGCCTCAACAGCACTCTGTAGGGTAGCACCATGGTGTAGCCAGAGGACAGCTAGCTTCCCTCCTGTTATGTAAGGAAGGTCTACAGTAGCCTCAACAGCACTCTGTAGGGTAGCACCATGGTGTAGCCAGAGGACAGCTAGCTTCCCTCCTGTTTTGTAATGAAGGTCTACAGTAGCCTCAACAGCACTCTGTAGTGTAGCACCATGGTGTAGCCAGAGGACAGCTAGCTTCCCATCCTCCTCTGGGTACATTGACTTCAATACAAAACCTAGGAGGCTCATGGTTCTCACCCCCTTCCATAGTCTTACACAGTAATTATGGCAACGTCTGGAGGATGTCCTCCAACCTATCAGAGCTCTTGTAGCATGAACTGACATGTCTTCCACCAAATCAAAGCATCAGAGAATGAATCTAGTACTGAAAGCATAAGCTACAACTAGCTATCACCTTAGTGCATAAAATGTGGTAAGTAGTTGACTCAAAGAGAGAGAAAGACAATAGTTTAACGGCTAGCTAGTTTAGCCTACTCAAACACCTGGCTCAAACAGAGAGGGATGCTATGTTAGCTAGCTGGCTAAGGCTATCCAACACTGGAACTCTTCCAAGTCAAGGTAAGCTTTTGGTTTGATTAATTTATTGCCACCGGGGCCTGCCGGTGTAACTGCTAAACTGCTTGCTGACTGTACACTGTACTGCATGATTGTAGCGGGTTTACTAACACGTTAGTTCTAGTAGCTATGTTGACGATGATGTTAGCTAATATGGTGACAACGATGTAGGCTGTGTGTTGTGGTTAGTGGTTATGACATGAAGGTTTGGCT
Source organism: Salvelinus alpinus (assembly GCF_045679555.1). NCBI lineage: Eukaryota > Metazoa > Chordata > Actinopteri > Salmoniformes > Salmonidae > Salvelinus > Salvelinus alpinus. The sequence continues at coordinate 50,154,430 of NC_092107.1, read as the reverse complement.
TGGAAAGTTTTTTTTGTCTGGTCACAGACAGCTGATGTGTTGTTCACTGAAGTTCACAAGCGAAGGGAAAAGGTGGGAGGAGGAGAGCACGTAGATGTGAGAAGCAATTATACAACGAGAAAAAAGCTAACAGTGTTTGCGTGTGATCTGGGGTGTATTCATTCTGCCGATTCTGTTGAAAAACATCTCTGAAACAGTAGCAAACTGAACGAAACAGTGATAAACATACCTGCATTTCTCCAACCGTTGGACTAATGAGTACACCCTAGATGAGCTAGATGCAGCCAGGAGTGGACTAATGAGTACACCCTAGATGCAGCCAAGAGTGGACTAATGAGTACACCCTAGATGAGCTAGATGCAGTCAAGAGTGGACTAATGAGTACACCCTAGATGAGCTAGATGCAGCCAAGAGTGGACTAATGAGTACACCCTAGATGAGCTAGATGCAGCCAAGAGTGGACTAATGAGTACACCCTAGATAAGCTAGATGCAGCCAAGAGTGGACTAATGAGTACACCCTAGATGAGCTAGATGCAGCCAAGAGTGGACTAATGAGTACACCCTAGATGAGCTAGATGCAGCCAAGAGTGGACTAATGAGTACACCCTAGATGAGCTAGATGCAGCCAAGAGTGGACTAATGAGTACACCCTAGATGAGCTAGATGCAGCCAAGAGTGGACTAATGAGTACACCCTAGATGAGCTAGATGCAGCCAAGAGTGGACTAATGAGTACACCCTAGATGAGCTAGATGCAGACAAGAGTGGACTAATGAGTACACCCTAGATGAGCTAGATGCAGCCAGGAGTGGACTAATGAGTACACCCTAGATGAGCTAGATGCAGCCAAGAGTGGACTAATGAGTACACCCTAGATGAGCTAGATGCAGCCAAGAGTGGACTAATGAGTACACCCTAGATGAGCTAGATGCAGCCAGGAGTGGACTAATGAGTACACCCTAGATGAGCTAGATGCAGCCAAGAGTGGACTAATGAGTACACCCTAGATGAGCTAGATGCAGCCAGGAGTGGACTAATGAGTACACCCTAGATGAGCTAGATGCAGCCAGGAGTGGACTAATGAGTACACCCTAGATGAGCTAGATGCAGCCAAGAGTGGACTAATGAGTACACCCTAGATGAGCTAGATGCAACCAGGAGTGGACTAATGAGTACACCCTAGATGAGCTAGATGCAGCCAGGAGTGGACTAATGAGTACACCCTAGATGAGCTAGATGCAGCCAAGAGTGGACTAATGAGTACACCCTAGATGAGCTAGATGCAGCCAAGAGTGGACTAATGAGTACACCCTAGATGAGCTAGATGCAGCCAAGAGTGGACTAATGAGTACACCCTAGATGAGCTAGATGCAGCCAGGAGTGGACTAATGAGTACACCCTAGATGAGCTAGATGCAGCCAAGAGTGGACTAATGAGTACACCCTAGATGCAGCCAAGAGTGGACTAATGAGTACACCCTAGATGCAGCCAGGAGTGGACTAATGAGTACACCCTAGATGAGCTAGAATGCAGCCAAGAGTGGACTAATGAGTACACCCTAGATGCAGCCAAGAGTGGACTAATGAGTACACCCTAGATGCAGCCAAGAGTGGACTAATGAGTACACCCTAGATCAGCTAGATGCAGCCAGGAGTGGACTAATGAGTACACCCTAGATGAGCTAGATGCAGTCAAGAGTGGACTAATGAGTACACCCTAGATGAGCTAGATGCAGCCAAGAGTGGACTAATGAGTACACCCTAGATGAGCTAGATGCAGCCAAGAGTGGACTAATGAGTACACCCTAGATGCAGCCAAGAGTGGACTAATGAGTACACCCTAGATGCAGCCAGGAGTGGACTAATGAGTACACCCTAGATGAGCTAGATGCAGCCAAGAGTGGACTAATGAGTACACCCTAGATGAGCTAGATGCAGCCAGGAGTGGACTAATGAGTACACCCTAGATGAGCTAGATGCAGCCAAGAGTGGACTAATGAGTACACCCTAGATGAGCTAGATGCAGCCAGGAGTGGACTAATGAGTACACCCTAGATGAGCTAGATGCAGCCAAGAGTGGACTAATGAGTACACCCTAGATGAGCTAGATGCAGCCAAGAGTGGACTAATGAGTACACCCTAGATGAGCTAGATGCAGCCAGGAGTGGACTAATGAGTACACCCTAGATGAGCTAGATTCAGCCAAGAGTGGACTAATGAGTACACCCTAGATGCAGCCAAGAGTGGACTAATGAGTACACCCTAGATGCAGCCAGGAGTGGACTAATGAGTACACCCTAGATGAGCTAGATGCAGCCAAGAGTGGACTAATGAGTACACCCTAGATGCAGCCAAGAGTGGACTAATGAGTACACCCTAGATGCAGCCAAGAGTGGACTAATGAGTACACCCTAGATCAGCTAGATGCAGCCAGGAGTGGACTAATGAGTACACCCTAGATGAGCTAGATGCAGCCAAGAGTGGACTAATGAGTACACCCTAGATGAGCTAGATGCAGCCAAGAGTGGACTAATGAGTACACCCTAGATGAGCTAGATGCAGCCAAGAGTGGACTAATGAGTACACCCTAGATGCAGCCAAGAGTGGACTAATGAGTACACCCTAGATGCAGTCAGGAGTGGACTAATGAGTACACCCTAGATGCAGCCAAGAGTGGACTAATGAGTACACCCTAGATGAGCTAGATGCAGCCAAGAGTGGACTAATGAGTACACACTAGATGAGCTAGATGCAGCCAGGAGTGGACTAATGAGTACACCCTAGATGAGCTAGATGCAGCCAAGAGTGGACTAATGAGTACACCCTAGATGAGCTAGATGCAGCCAAGAGTGGACTAATGAATACACCCTAGATGAGCTAGATGCAGCCAAGAGTGGACTAATGAGTACACCCTAGATGAGCTAGATGCAGCCAAGAGTGGACTAATGAGTACACCCTAGATGAGCTAGATGTAGCCAAGAGTGGACTAATGAGTACACCCTAGATGAGCTAGATGCAGCCAGGAGTGGACTAATGAGTACACCCTAGATGAGCTAGATGCAGCCAAGAGTGGACTAATGAGTACACCCTAGATCAGCTAGATGCAGCCAGGAGTGGACTAATGAGTACACCCTAGATCAGCTAGATGCAGCCAAGAGTGGACTAATGAGTACACCCTAGATGAGCTAGATGCAGCCAAGAGTGGACTAATGAGTACACCCTAGATGCAGCCAAGAGTGGACTAATGAGTACACCCTAGATGCAGCCAAGAGTGGACTAATGAGTACACCCTAGATGCAGCCAAGAGTGGACTAATGAGTACACCCTAGATGCAGCCAAGAGTGGACTAATGAGTACACCCTAGATGAGCTAGATGCAGCCAGGAGTGGACTAATGAGTACACCCTAGATCAGCTAGATGCAGCCAAGAGTGGACTAATGAGTACACCCTAGATGAGCTAGATGCAGCCAAGAGTGGACTAATGAGTACACCCTAGATGAGCTAGATGCAGCCAAGAGTGGACTAATGAGTACACCCTAGATGAGCTAGATGCAGCCAAGAGTGGACTAATGAGTACACCCTAGATGAGCTAGATGCAGCCAAGAGTGGACTAATGAGTACACCCTAGATGAGCTAGATGCAGCCAGGAGTGGACTAATGAGTACACCCTAGATGAGCTAGATGCAGCCAAGAGTGGACTAATGAGTACACCCTAGATGCAGCCAAGAGTGGACTAATGAGTACACCCTAGATGCAGCCAGGAGTGGACTAATCAGTACACCCTAGATGAGCTAGATGCAGCCAAGAGTGGACTAATGAGTACACCCTAGATGCAGCCAAGAGTGGACTAATGAGTACACCCTAGATGCAGCCAAGAGTGGACTAATGAGTACACCCTAGATCAGCTAGATGCAGCCAGGAGTGGACTAATGAGTACACCCTAGATGAGCTAGATGCAGTCAAGAGTGGACTAATGAGTACACCCTAGATGAGCTAGATGCAGCCAAGAGTGGACTAATGAGTACACCCTAGATGAGCTAGATGCAGCCAAGAGTGGACTAATGAGTACACCCTAGATGCAGCCAGAGTGGACTAATGAGTACACCCTAGATGCAGCCAGGAGTGGACTAATGAGTACACCCTAGATGAGCTAGATGCAGCCAAGAGTGGACTAATGAGTACACCCTAGATGAGCTAGATGCAGCCAGGAGTGGACTAATGAGTACACCCTAGATGAGCTAGATGCAACCAAGAGTGGACGAATGAGTACACCCTAGATGAGCTAGATGCAGCCAGGAGTGGACTAATGAGTACACCCTAGATGAGCTAGATGCAGCCAGGAGTGGACTAATGAGTACACCCTAGATGAGCTAGATGCAGCCAAGAGTGGACTAATGAGTACACCCTAGATGAGCTAGATGCAGCCAAGAGTGGACTAATGAGTACACCCTAGATGAGCTAGATGCAGCCAAGAGTGGACTAATGAGTACACCCTAGATGAGCTAGATGCAGCCAGGAGTTCACTAATGAGTACACCCTAGATGAGCTAGATTCAGCCAAGAGTGGACTAATGAGTACACCCTAGATGCAGCCAAGAGTGGACTAATGAGTACACCCTAGATGCAGCCAGGAGTGGACTAATGAGTACACCCTAGATGAGCTAGATGCAGCCAAGAGTGGACTAATGAGTACACCCTAGATGCAGCCAAGAGTGGACTAATGAGTACACCCTAGATGCAGCCAAGAGTGGACTAATGAGTACACCCTAGATCAGCTAGATGCAGCCAGGAGTGGACTAATGAGTACACCCTAGATGAGCTAGATGCAGCCAAGAGTGGACTAATGAGTACACCCTAGATGAGCTAGATGCAGCCAAGAGTGGACTAATGAGTACACCCTAGATGAGCTAGATGCAGCCAAGAGTGGACTAATGAGTACACCCTAGATGCAGCCAAGAGTGGACTAATGAGTACACCCTAGATGCAGTCAGGAGTGGACTAATGAGTACACCCTAGATGCAGCCAAGAGTGGACTAATGAGTACACCCTAGATGAGCTAGATGCAGCCAAGAGTGGACTAATGAGTACACACTAGATGAGCTAGATGCAGCCAGGAGTGGACTAATGAGTACACCCTAGATGAGCTAGATGCAGCCAAGAGTGGACTAATGAGTACACCCTAGATGAGCTAGATGCAGCCAAGAGTGGACTAATGAATACACCCTAGATGAGCTAGATGCAGCCAAGAGTGGACTAATGAGTACACCCTAGATGAGCTAGATGCAGCCAAGAGTGGACTAATGAGTACACCCTAGATGAGCTAGATGCAGCCAAGAGTGGACTAATGAGTACACCCTAGATGAGCTAGATGCAGCCAGGAGTGGACTAATGAGTACACCCTAGATGAGCTAGATGCAGCCAAGAGTGGACTAATGAGTACACCCTAGATCAGCTAGATGCAGCCAGGAGTGGACTAATGAGTACACCCTAGATCAGCTAGATGCAGCCAAGAGTGGACTAATGAGTACACCCTAGATGAGCTAGATGCAGCCAAGAGTGAACTAATGAGTACACCCTAGATCAGCTAGATGCAGCCAGGAGTGGACTAATGAGTACACCCTAGATGAGCTAGATGCAGCCAAGAGTGGACTAATGAGTACACCCTAGATGCAGCCAAGAGTGGACTAATAAGTACACCCTAGATGCAGCCAAGAGTGGACTAATGAGTACACCCTAGATGCAGCCAAGAGTGGACTAATGAGTACACCCTAGATGCAGCCAAGAGTGGACTAATGAGTACACCCTAGATGAGCTAGATGCAGCCAGGAGTGGACTAATGAGTACACCCTAGATCAGCTAGATGCAGCCAAGAGTGGACTAATGAGTACACCCTAGATGAGCTAGATGCAGCCAAGAGTGGACTAATGAGTACACCCTAGATGAGCTAGATGCAGCCAAGAGTGGACTAATGAGTACACCCTAGATGAGCTAGATGCAGCCAAGAGTGGACTAATGAGTACACCCTAGATGAGCTAGATGCAGCCAAGAGTGGACTAATGAGTACACCCTAGATGAGCTAGACGCAGCCAGGAGTGGACTAATGAGTACACCCTAGATGAGCTAGATGCAGCCAGGAGTGTGCAAGACCGGTATTGAATGTGTCACTGTCTGTCACTTTGATTACTCAAATTTGTCTCTCGAACCTATGCACCTACGTTGTAAAACTTTCATTCATAGGCTAGGTTGTAACAACCTCGTGATGGGTATATGGAAAATTAGAGTATCACGTAGTAGCTTAAACCTATCGATGTTACATTGACCTGGATGAATGGAATATAAATGACAGTCCTCCAATATGCTGTAATAGAAATAAGGCCGTGCTCATTAAAATATATTAGTCCTCCCTTATCTTAAACGTCACCAACCGCCACTGGCAGACACGTCTAGATGGGAACTGTTCTAATCATGGAAACTACTCCCACACTTCATATACTGTACAGAACTCACACTAGCTGGTTGGGTGTTTCTAAGTTATCTGGACTATGTGTATGAACCTGGTGAATACCTGGGGTCCTTGCTGAGTGGTGTGTGTGTTTGTGTTTGTGTTTGTTTCTAGGTTACCTGGGCTACGTGTATGAACTTGGTGAAGACCTGGGGTCCCTGCTGAGTGGTGTGTGTGTGTTTGTGTTTGTGTTTGTTTCTAGGTTACCTGGGCTACGTGTATGAACTTGGTGAAGACCTGGGGTCCCTGCTGAGTGGTGTGTGTGTTTGTGTTTGTGTTTGTTTCTAGGTTATCTGGGCTACGTGTATGAACTTGGTGAAGACCTGGGGTCCCTGCTGAGTGGTGTGTGTGTTTGTGTTTGTGTTTGTTTCTAGGTTACCTGGGCTACGTGTATGAACTTGGTGAAGACCTGGGGTCCCTGCTGAGTGGTGTGTTTGTGTGTGTTTGTTTACCTGGGCTACGTGTATGAACTTGGTGAAGACCTGGGCTCTCTGCTGTGCAGTGTGTCTGCTCAGAATCATCAGCTGGACCCACTGAGACACCCCATTACACATCATAACACTGCGCTCCAAGGATGGGTTGTCCCTCACAGAGCCACGCACCACGTAGCTACGGTAGTCCAGGAACTGACGCAGAGGAGGAAAGGACAGACAGGTAAGACAGGACACAGGAGTGGACAGAGAGAGAGAGAGAGAGAGACATTAAGTTAAGAGAGGACATGAACTTGTTAAAGACATTCTCCGCTACTTTTGTCTGCCTTTTTAGCCAGTACTGAACGTAGAGCTCACGAGCCAAAAGTGGTCGCTGAAAATTGCATACTATTTCACATTGTTCTCTCTTTCTTGCTGTCACTTAAATGGCAAGGAGCTGTCACTCAATTGGCAAGGGTTCATCGGATTTCTAGGGGGCTGGCCCACATGACGGGAAATTGCACCACACAGCTTCCAGAAAACAGTTGCTTTCAAATTAGGGAATCCGTGACTAACACATCCAGCCCAAAGAGGGAAGTTTAAAAAAATATATATACTTAGTAGTCGCCAAAGTACCTGAGCGTGTCCTTAACAAACAGATATTTTTTTTTTTTATCAATTTAAATTAACCTTCCTGCAGTGTTAATCCATTTTATTTTTGTTTGTGGTCAAATAAAATTACAGTGTTTAAGGGGGATCAGTCTGAGTTAGGCTCTACAAATATTTTATAATCTTGATCACATAATGAGTAGTAATTTGGGATGCAAGGTGCTTTGTCCCAGTCCAAGCAATGTAGTCCACCTCAAATACACATATTGCCTGACTGGCTAACTGACTGACTGCTTTAACTGACTGACTAAATGGCTAGCAGACTTACTGACTGGCTGGCTGGCTAACTGGCTAGTTGACTGGCTGGCTGGCTAACAGGCTAGTTGACTGACTGACTGGCTGGCTGGCTAACTGGCTAGTTGACTGACTAACTGGCTGGCTGGCTAGTTGACTGACTGACTGGTTGACTGTCTGGCTGGCTGGCTAGTTGACTGACTGGCTGTCTGTCTAACTAACTGGCTAGTTGACTGGCTGATTGGCTGAGTGGCTGGCTGTCTGGCTAACTGGCTAGTTTACTGACTGACTGACTGACTGGCTGGCTGGCTGACTAACTGGCTAATTGACTGACTGACTGACTGGCTGGCTGGCTGACTAACTGGCTAGTTGACTGACTGACTGGCTGGCTGGCTGACTAACTGGCTAGTTGACTGACTGAATGGCTTATTGTCTGTCTGTCTGGCTGGCTAACTGGCTAGTTGACTGACTGACTGGCTGACTGACTGGCTGGCTGGCTAACTGGCTAGTTTACTGACTGACTGACTGACTGGCTGGCTGGCTGACTAACTGGCTAGTTGACTGACTGAATGGCTTATTTTCTGTCTGGCTGGCTAACTGGCTAGTTGACTGACTGACTGGCTGACTGACTGGCTGGCTGGCTAGTTGACTGACTGACTGGCTGACTGACTGGCTGGCTGGCTAACTGGCTAGTTGACTGACTGACTGGCTGATTGGCTGGCTGGCTGACTTGCTAACTGGCTAGTTGACTGACTGACTGGCTGATTGGCTGGCTGGCTGGCCGACTACCTCCCTCACCGAGACGTTGCAGAAGTTTTTGAACTCCAGGTAGGAGAGGTGTTCAGCCATCTCGTCCGGCTCCATGTGGTCAAACAGTAGAGAGACCTTCCTCTTCTTTACAGACTGAGACGGGGCCTGGGAGACCGGGATCACTGGACTTTTGGGGGGGGGAGAAACAATATGATTATGACATTACTGTTATACCTGTGGATTACTAAACAACACACAGGACAGCGAGTATTAGAGTAGAATAGACTGAGACGAAGCCTGAGAGGCTGAGGTTCCCAGGACTATTGATTATTACATTACTATATTATTACTATTTCACTGAGGAGAAACACCATTAAAAACAGTGATGATTACAGTAGAATAGAACAGGCAGTGATGGTTACAGTAGAATAGAACAGGCAGTGATGATTACAGTAGAATAGAACTGGCAGTGATGATTACAGTAGAATAGAGCAGGCAGTGATGATTACAGTAGAATAGAGCAGGCAGTGATGATTACAGTAGAATAGAACAGGCAGTGATGATTACAGTAGAATAGAACTGGCAGTGATGATTACAGTAGAATAGAGCAGGCAGTGATGATTACAGTAGAATAGAGCAGGCAGTGATGATTACAGTAGAATAGAACAGGCAGTGATGATTACAGTAGAATAGAACTGGCAGTGATGATTACAGTAGAATAGAGCAGGCAGTGATGATTACAGTAGAATAGAGAAGGCAGGGATGATTACCGTAGAATAGAACAGGCAGTGATGATTACAGTAGAATAGAACAGGCAGTGATGATTACAGTAGAATAGAGCAGGCAGTGATGATTACAGTAGAATAGAACTGGCAGTGATGATTACAGTAGAATAGAGCAGGCAGGGATGATTACAGTAGAATAGAACAGGCAGTGATGATTACAGTAGAATAGAGCAGGCAGTGATGATTACAGTAGAATAGAGCAGGCAGTGATGATTACAGTAGAATAGAACAGGCAGGGATGATTACAGTAGAATAGAACAGGCAGTGATGATTACAGTAGAATATAACAGGCAGGGATGATTACAGTAGAATATAACAGGCAGTGATGATTACAGTAGAATAGAACAGGCAGTGATGATTACAGTAGAATAGAACAGGCAGTGATGATTACAGTAGAATAGAACTGGCAGTGATGATTACAGTAGAATAGAGCAGGCAGTGATTATTACAGTATAATAGAACAGGCAGTGATGATTACAGTATAATAGAACAGGCAGTGATGATTACAGTAGAATAGAACAAGCAGTGAGGATTACCTGACAATATATCTTACCTGAGTTGTGAGAATGTCTCAAACGTACAGGAACATTTCCCTCTGTGACAGGAAGCGTACTCAAATAGACATGGTGGAATGGCATCATAACTGCAACATCAAGGAGAAAGGCAAATCAAATCAAATGTATTTATAAAGCCCTTCTTACATCAGCTGATATATCAAAGTGCTGTACAGAAACCCAGCCTAAAACCCCAAACAGCAAGCAATGCAGGTGTAGAAACCCTTTGTACCAGTAGACTCTGTTACCAGTCATAGAGCCCTTTGTAGCAGTAGACTCTGTTACCAGTCATAGAGCCCTTTGTACCAGTAGACTCTGTTACCAGTCATAGAGCCCTTTGTAGCAGTAGACTCTGTTACCAGTCATAGAGCCCTTTGACAGACAGCTGTCAGGAGAGACGAAGACCTTTGTCACCTACTCTACTTGTCACCTGGTCTCCTGGTGTGGTGACAGGCCTGCTAACAGCCCCTCACAATGGGCTGGAGCTAATAAATACCTACAGCACATCCATTCAGTCACACACACATACGAACACACACACACACACACACACACACACACACACACACACACACACACACACACACACACACACACACACACACACACACACACACACACACACACACACACACACACACAGTGTGACTCACAGGTAGGATGTGTCTATGATGTCCTGTGTCTCAGACCTGGCCAGGGTCCACAATTCTCCCATCATCTGCTCTAGTTGAGGGTCAGCCTCAAACACTGCTGGGAACCTGCTGATCCACTGTCTATAGGACAGAACACAGTTACTATAGTAACAACACAACAGTACATAGTCTCAAACACCGCTGGGAACCTGCTGATCCATTGTCTTTACAGCATGGAGAGTGAATCATAGATCTTATTAAATTACTATTTGTATTATTATTAGTTCTAATTCTAATTATATGCAGTGGACACTGCAGTCACTATATAGATATACAGAAGTTAGAGTGGCAGTACCAAGAACGCTACAATATTGTCTGTACACAAAAAATATCTCCTCCCAAACATAGATTCCTTGTGACCTAAGCTACAGGTCAGGATATCTAGGTAGAGGTCAGGATATATTGGTAGAGCTCAGGATATCTAGGTAGAGGTCAGGATATCTAGGTAGAGGTCAGGATATCTAGGTAGAGGTCAGGATATATAGGTAGAGGTCAGGATATCTAGGTAGAGGTCAGGATATCTAGGTAGAGGTCAGGATATCTAGGTAGAGGTCAGGATATCTAGCTCTAAAGCTAATTTAATGTTTTGTGATCAAATTGTACTGTAGAATAGTGACAAACACACACACACACACAGACACAAACACACACACACAAAACACATAGACAGACACACACACACACACACACACACACACACACACACACACACACACACACACACACACACACACACACACACACACACACACACACACACACACACACACACACACACACACACACACACACACACACACACACGCACGGACACACACACGGACACACACACGGACACACAGACACAAACAAACACAGATACACATCACACTGACCTGATAAGGTGGCAGACCTGTGGTCGTCTCAGTCCTCTCTTTTCCACTGGACAGTCCTTATAGGTTACACAGTCAAGGAAGAGCAGCCGAAAGAGATGGCTTCTAGACAGCATAATGTTACTGTACGCTGCACACAACCATATCAACTGACCAACGGAACAAATACATTTAAATCAATGGTTATGGATAGCAGCATCAGAGTCTGAAACCACAGCTCTCAAACAGCTCTGTGCCACTGAACACAGTCAATAGACACCCAGACAGCCCACCAGAACACTAATCAGCTTCTTCACTCGTTTCTATACAAGGAGGGGAGGAGGGAAGGAGGGGGGGGGGGGGGGGGGGGGTAAACCGAAGGTATTGGAAACAACAGGAGTAAACAAAGCAGGGTTTGTTTCCTGGTCAGAGGGATTATGGGACATGGGACTATGAGGTGCAGGGCACCGACAGGACTGACCATCCTAACCCCCTAGGCAGACCTGGGTTCAAATACTACCTGAACCTTTCAGATACAGGACTGACCATCCTAACCCCCTAGGCAGACCTGGGTTCAAATACTACCTGAACCTTTCAGATACAGGACTGACCATCCTAACCTCCTGGGAAGACCTGGGTTCAAACAGTACCTGAAACTATCAGATACAGGACTGACCATCCTAACCCCCTGGGACATCTTACCCCCAGACAGACCTGAAACTTTGAGATACTTTGAGCATTTGCTTTACCCTGCCTGGAGTGACCAATGGGTTGGTTTTGCAGTTATGGGACTATTCAATGTGTTTATTAAAGCCAGGCAAGCTCAATCAAGAATCGATAATGTATTTAAATAGTGTTTGAACCCATATGTGGCCCCGGGGTCAGGAAGCAGCAATGCATCGTGGGTAGAGGATATAGGGTGAGGAGTTTCTGGGCGAAGGTCTGTGAGGGAACAACCCAGCTGTGCATCATCAGAGTCATGTGAACTAGCTGAGACCCCCGCGAAAGCTTTCCATCCGAGTCTGAAACACAACCAATCAACACACAGGTCACAGGTTAGAACCAATCAACACACAGGTCACAGGTTAGAACCAATCAACACACAGGTCACAGGTTAGAACCAATCAACACACAGGTCACAGGTTAGAACCAATCAACACACAGGCCACAGGTTAGAACCAATCAACACACAGGTCACAGGTTAGAACCAATCAACACACAGGTCACAGGTTAGAACCAAGCAACACACAGGTTAGAACCAATCAACACACAGGTTAGAACCAATCAACACACAGGTCACAGGTTAGAAACAATCAACACACAGGTCAAAGGTTAGAACCAATCAACACACAGGTCAAAGGTTAGAACCAATCAACACACAGGTCAAAGGTTAGAACCAATCAACACACAGATAAGGGGTAAGAGGTCAGGGGTTGCAGTAAGATACAGCAGGAGCCAGAATAGAGGACAATTTAGAGTTCAAAGGTCATCAAAATCAAGTTTAGTATGATCAAAACATCATTGTATTTTTTTTTTCAAAACAAAACAAAACCGACATTTTAAGTCAGTATAGATCTGAATCCAGAGAAAGAAAGATAATTCACATGAGCACCACATTGCTTCTGAAATCAGATGTTCTGTACATGTTGAGCGCCTCTACAAAATGTACTTGAACGTTAATGCTTTACAATATTGTGCAGGGGTCAAATCTAATACTTAAAATACTAACAGTGCAAAGTAAGTTATCATAAGGTGACTGACTGCGTATGATACATTGTCACTGTTATGACAGTATTATGTAGCGCTATAGACAGAGAGAGTCAGAGAGAGACAGACAGACACAGACAGACAGACAGACAGACAGACAGACAGACAGAGACAAAGAGAGAACCCGAGAGAGACACACTGAGAGAGAGGGGGGGAGAGAGACAGGAGGGAGAAGGGGAGGGAGACAGGAGGGAGAAGGGGAGGGAGAAGGGGAGAGAGACAGGAGGGAGACAGGGAGGGAGAAGGGGAGAGAGACAGGAGAGAGACAGGAGGGAGACAGGAGGGAGAAGGGGAGGGAGAAGGGGAGGGAGACAGGGAGGGAGACAGGGAGGGAGAAGGGGAGAGAGACAGGAGGGAGAAGGGGAGGGAGACAGGAGAGAGACAGGAGGGAGGCAGGAGGGAGACAGGAGGGAGACGGGGAGGGAGAAGGGGAGAGAGACAGGAGAGAGACAGGAGGGAGGCAGGAGGGAAACAGGAGGGAGACGGGGAGGGAGAAGGGGAGAGAGACAGGAGGGAGACAGGGAGGGAGACAGGGAGGGAGAAGGTGAGAGAGACAGGAGGGAGAAGGGGAGGGAGACAGGAGGGAGACGGGGAGGGAGAAGGGGAGAGAGACAGGAGGGAGAAGGGGAGGGAGACAGGAGAGAGACAGGGAGGGAGACAGGGAGGGAGAAGGGGAGAGAGACAGGAGAGAGACAGGAGGGAGGCAGGAGGGTGACAGGAGGGAGAAGGGGAGGGAGACAGGAGAGAGACAGGGAGAGAGACAGGAGGGAGAAGGGGAGAGAGACAGGAGGGAGAAGGGGAGAGAGACAGGAGAGAGACAGGAGGGAGGCAGGAGGGAGACAGGAGGGAGAAGGGGAGGGAGACAGGAGGGAGACAGGAGGGAGAAGGGGAGGGAGACAGGAGGGAGGCAGGAGGGAGGCAGGATGGAGACAGGAGGGAGACGGGGAGGGAGAAGGGGAGAGAGACAGGAGGGAGACAGGGAGGGAGACAGGGAGGGAGAAGGGGAGAGAGACAGGAGGGAGAAGGGGAGGGAGACAGGAGGGAGAAGTGGAGAGAGACAGGAGGGAGAAGGGGAGGGAGAAGGGGAGAGAGACAGTAGAGAGACAGGAGGGAGACGGGGAGGGAGAAGGGGAGAGAGACAGGAGGGAGAAGGGGAGGGAGACAGGAGGGAGACAGGGAGGGAGAAGGGGAGAGAGACAGGAGGGAGAAGGGGAGAGAGACAGGAGAGAGACAGGAGGGAGGCAGGAGGGAGACAGGAGGGAGAAGGGGAGGGAGAACAGGAGGGAGACAGGGAGGGAGAAGGGGAGGGAGAAGGGGAGAGAGACAGGGAGGGAGACAGGGAAGGAGACAGGAGGGAGAAGGGGGGGGGGGAGAAGGGGAGGGAGAAGGGGAGAGAGACAGGGAGGGAGACAGGGAGGGAGACAGGGAGGGAGAAGGGGAGGGAGAAGGGGAGAGAGACAGAGAGGGAGACAGGGAGGGAGAAGGGGAGGGAGACAGGAGGGAGACAGGGAGGGAGATTTCAGTGTGTGATGTATCAGAGAGGTATTACATTTGTTGGGTAATGGGGTTAGAGAAAGTGGAAAGTACTACACTATATGTGGTCTACTTCAATAACTTCTACTTGGTAATATTTACTTTATATATTGTGTGTGTGTGTGTGCGTGCGAGCGAGAGAATAAGAGAGCGTTAGCACAAGCTGTGTGGACCTTTGCTCCAAACAAAGCTTGATTGTATGTGTGCCCTTTGTCTCACATGTCCACCCTCCCTCCTTCCGTGTCTCCCTCCTTCCGTGTCTCCCTCCCCCTTCTCCTCCCTGCCTTCCTCCCCCATCTTCCTCTCTGTCTCCCTTCTTGCCTCCCTCCCCATTCTACCTACCTGCATTCCAACCCCTTCTCCTCCCTGTCTCGTCTCTCTCTCTCTCTCTCTCTCTCTCTCTCTCTCTCTCTCTCTCTCTCTCTCTCTCTCTCTCTCTCTCTCTCTCTCTCTCTCTGTCTCTGTCTCTGTCTCTGTCTCTCTCTCTCTCTACGTCTCTCTCTTTGTCTCTGTCTCTCTCTCTCTGTCTCTCTCTCTCTGTCTGTCTGTCTCTCTCTCTCTGTCTCTCTCTGTCTCTCTCTGTCTCTCTCTACGTCTCTCTCTCTGTCTCTCTCTGTCTCTCTCTCTCTCTGTCTCTCTGAATCTGTCTCTGTCTCTCTGTCTTTCTCTCTCTGTCTCTCTCCCTCTCTCGTTGTCTCTCTCTGTCTCTCTGTCTCTCTCTCTCTGTCTCTCTCCCTCTCTCGTTGTCTCTCTCTGTCTCTCTGAATCTGTCTCTCTGTGTGTGTCTCACCGAAGCAGTGCAGGCATCGCAGGATGAGCTCGTCTAGGCTAGCAGAACGTGTCAGGGGACTGGGGACAGGGTTCTGCAGCACTCTACTGATCTCCGGGAAGCTAGGGCAGGTCATCCTCCTCTGAACCGTTCTCCTGCTTCTCACACCTCCGGGGCTGTCCACACGAGACTTTCTATAGAGGGAGGTGGGCAGAGAGAGAGGAAGATATGAGGAGACAGAGAGAGGGAGGTGAGAGAGAGATAGGGAGTGAGTGACAGAATGAGAGGGAGGGAGAGAGAAAGGGAGAGAGACACTGAAACACAGTCACATTGCAGATGACGTACTATAACAAGGCCCATAGCCTGTTTGTCTGCATCATTTAGTGTTATGAAACCATACTGTTGTTTAAACACACACACACACACACACACACCACACAAACACAAAACAATACCTTTGTTTCAAACATACACACTGATGATATGAAGGTCAGTAAGTGTGTGACAGTGTGGTGGTGGGTGTGTGTGTGTGAGTGAGTGTGGGTGTGTGTGTGTGGGTGGGTGGGTGGGTGGGTGGGTGGGTGTGAGTGTGTGTGAGTGGGTGTGTGTGTGGGTGGGTGGGTGTGTGCGGGTGTGCGTATGTGTGTATGCGTGTGTGTGAGTTGCGGCGTTTGTTTTTATGTGTGTGAGTGTGAGTGTGTGTGTGTGTGTGTGTGTGTGTGTGTGTGTGTGTGTGTGTGTGTGTGTGTGTGTGTGTGTGTGTGTGTGTGTGTGTGTGCGTGTGTGCGTGTGTGCGCGTGTGTGGGTGTGTGCGCGTGTGTGTGTGTGACAGTGTGGTGGTGGTAGTGTGTGTGACATTGTGGTAGTGTGTGTCTAAAGAGGTTACCAGTCTAACCAGGTTACCAGCCTAACCAGGTCACCAGTCTAACCAGGTTACCAGTCTAACCAGGTTACCAGCCTAACCAGGTTACCAGCCTAACCAGGTTACCAGCCTAACCAGGTTACCAGTCTAACCAGGTTACCAGCCTAACCAGGTTACCAGCCTAACCAGGTCACCAGTCTAACCAGGTTACCAGCCTAACCAGGTTACCAGCCTAACCAGGTTGTGTGTACGTGTGAATAGGGTTACATACACCACATTGTCAAAAGTATGTGGACACCTGCTCGTCGAATATCTCATTCCAAAATCATGGGCATTAATATGGAGTTGGTCCCCCTTTTGCTGCTATAACAGCCTCCACTCTTCTGGGAAGGCTTTCCACTAGATGTTGGAACATTGCTGCTATAACAGCCTCCTCTCTTCTGGGAAGGCTTTCCACTAGATGTTGGAACATTGCTGCTATAACAGCCTCCACTCTTCTGGGAAGGCTTTCCACTAGATGTTGGAACATTGCTGCTATAACAGCCTCCACTCTTCTGGGAAGGCTTTCCACTAGATGTTGGAACATTGCTGCTATAACAGCCTCCACTCTTCTGGGAAGGCTTTCCACTAGATGTTGGAACATTGCTGCTATAACAGCCTCCACTCTTCTGGGAAGGCTTTCCACTAGATGTTGGAACATTGCTGCTATAACAGCCTCCACTCTTCTGGGAAGGCTTTCCACTAGATGTTGGAACATTGCTGCTATAACAGCCTCCACTCTTCTGGGAAGGCTTTCCACTAGATGTTGGAACATTGCTGCTATAACAGCCTCCACTCTTCTGGGAAGGCTTTCCACTAGATGTTGGAACATTGCTGCTATAACAGCCTCCACTCTTCTGGGAAGGCTTTCCACTAGATGTTGGAACATTGCTGCTATAACAGCCTCCACTCTTCTGGGAAGGCTTTCCACTAGATGTTGGAACATTGCTGCTATAACAGCCTCCACTCTTCTGGGAAGGCTTTCCACTAGATGTTGGAACATTGCTGCTATAACAGCCTCCACGCTTCTGGGAAGGCTTTCCACTAGATGTTGGAACATTACTGCGGGGACTTGCTTCCATTCAGCCACAAGAGCATTAGTGAGGTCAGGCACTGATGTTGGGCGATTAGTCCTGGCTCACAGTCGGCGTTCCAATTCATCCCAAAGGTGTTCGATGGGGTTGAGGTCAAGACTCTGTGCAGGCCAGTCAAGTTCTTCCTTGACTCGACAAACCACCAATCTCGACAAACCATTTCTGTATGGGCCTCGCTTTGTGCACGGGGGCATTATCATGCTGAAACAGGAAACTGTTGCAACAAAAATTTGGAAGCACAGAATCATCTAGAATGTCATTGTATGTTGTAGCGTTAAGATTTCCCTTCACTGGAACTAAGGGGCCCGAACCATAAAAAACAGCTCCATACCATTATTCCTCCTCCACCAAACTTTACAGTTGGCACTATACATTGGGGCAGGTAGCGTTCTCCTGGCATCTGCCAAACCCAGATTTGTCCGTCAGGCTGCCAGATGGTGAAGCGTGATTCATCACTACAGAGAACGCGTTTCCACTTCTCCAGAGTCCAATGGGGGCGAGCTTTACACCGATCCAGTCGAAGCTTAGCATTGCACATGGTGATCTTAGGCTTGTGTGCGGCTGCTCGGCCATGGAAACACATTTCATGAAGCTCCCGATGAACAGTTATTGTGCTGACGTTGCTTCCAGAGGCAGTTTGGAACTCGGTAGTGAGTGTTGCAACCGAGGACAGACCATTTTTACACGCTTCAGCACTCAGCGGTCCCGTTCTGTGAGCTTGTGTGGCCTACCACTTCGTGGCTGAGCCGTTGTTGCTCCTAGACGTTTTCACTCCACAATAACAGCACTTACACTTGACCGAGGCAGCTCTAGCAGGGCAGAAATTTGACCAACTGACTTGTTGGAAAGGTGGAATCCTAAGACGGTGCCACGTTGAAAGTCACTGAGCTCAACAGTACAGGCCATTCTACTGCCAATGTTTGTCTATGGAGATTGCATGGCTGTGTGCTCGATTTCGTGGCTGAAACAGCTGAATCCACTAATGTGAAGGGGTGTCCACATACTTTTGTCCATGTAGTGTACCGTACATGCATGACTTCGTATTATAGGATTTAATTGCAATACGTATTGTCTATACTGACCAGTTAGATCACACTTTAAACAAAATGCTTTAGAGACGTGAGATGCAACCGCCAATCCTGGCCTGGAGGGTGTTCTAAACCGGGGCAACAGTCATGTAACACGTACTGAACACACCTGGCACGTACTGAACACACCTGGCACGTACTGAACACACCTGGCACGTACTGAACACATCTGGCACGTACTGAATACACCTGGCACGTACTGAACACACCTGGCACGTACTGAACACACCTGTCACGTACTGAACACACCTGGCACGTACTGAACACACATGGCACGTACTGAACACACCTGGCACGTACTGAACACACCTGGCACGTACTGAACACACCTGGCACGTACTGAACACACCTGTCACGTACTGAACACACCTGGCACGTACTGAACACACCTGGCACGTACTGAACACACATGGCACGTACTGAACACACCTGGCACGTACTGAACACACCTGGCACGTACTGAACACACCTGGCACGTACTGAACACACCTGGCACGTACTGAACACACCTGGCACGTACTGAACACACCTGGCGCGTACTGAACACACCTGGCGCGTACTGAATACACCTGGCACGTACTGAACACACCTGGCGCGTACTGAACACACCTGGCGCGTACTGAACACACCTGGCACGTACTGAACACACCTGTCACGTACTGAACACACCCGGCACGTACTGAACACACCTGGCACGTACTGAATACACTTGGCATGTACTGAACACACCTGGCACGTACTGAACACACCTGGCACGTACTGAACACACATGGCACGTACTGAACACACCTGGCACGTACTGAATACACCTGGCACGTACTGAACACACCTGGCACGTACTGGAGACACCTGGCACGTACTGAACACACCTGGCACGTACTGAACACACCTGGCACGTACTGAATACACCTGGCACGTACTGAACACACCTGGCACGTACTGAACACACCTGTCACGTACTGAACGCACCTGTCGCGTACTGAACGCACCTGTCACGTACTGAACACACCTGGCACGTACTGAACACACCTGGCACGTACTGAACACACCGGTCACGTACTGAACACACCTGTCGCGTACTGAACACACCTGGCACGTACTGAACACACCTGGCACGTACTGGAGACACCTGGCACGTACTGAACACACCTGGCACGTACTGAACACACCTGGCACGTACTGAATACACCTGGCACGTACTGAACACACCTGGCACGTACTGAACACACCTGTCACGTACTGAACGCACCTGTCGCGTACTGAACGCACCTGTCACGTACTGAACACACCTGGCACGTACTGAACACACCTGGCACGTACTGAACACACCTGGCACGTACTGAACACACCTGGCACGTTCTGAACACACCTGTCACGTACTGAACACACCTGGCACGTACTGAACACACCTGTCACGTACTGAACACACCGGTCACGTACTGAACACACCTGTCGCGTACTGAACACACCTGTCACGTTCTGAACACACCTGTCGTGTACTGAACACACCTGTCACGTACTGAACACACCTGACACGTACTGAACACACCTGTCGTGTACTGAACACACCTGTCACGTACTGAACACACCTGACACGTACTGAACACACCTGTCGTGTACTGAACACACCTGACACGTACTGAACACACCTGACACGTACTGAACACACCTGTCACGTACTGAACACACCTGTCACGTACTGAACACACCGTCTTCATTTACCTGGTCAGGTGACTGAGAGAACGTGTTATTGTCGTAGCTCAGCATGAAACACGCTGTAGGGCTCATTAGACAGGTACACCACCTGCCCTGTCCTCCAGTCTAGAATACACTGACTACATTGTTGCTTTCAGTTGTAGTTTGTTTAACGTGAAACCACATGAGATGTCTATCTGTGTGTGTTTGACACACAGGCACGTACATCTGATAGATCTAACTATCTGATTCATCTAGTCTACATTAGAGATCTAACTATCTGATTCATCTACTCTACATTAGAGATCTAACTATCTGATTCATCTACTCTACATTAGAGATCTAACTATCTGATTCATCTAGTCTACATTAGAGATCTAACTATCTGATTCATCTAGTCTACATTAGAGATCTAACTATCTGATTCATCTAGTCTACATTAGAGATCTAACTATCTGATTCATCTAGTCTACATTAGAGATGATCAGGTGATATATCTAACTAGCTGGTTAATCTAGCCTACACGATCAGCTAACAGCCACCCATGTAGTGGGAGTCTCTCAGCCTCCAGTATTTATGCTGCAGTAGTTTATGTGTCGGGGGGCTAGGGTTAGTCTGTTATATCTGGAGTATTTCTCCTGTCTTATCCGGTGTCCTGTCTGAATTTAAGTATGCTCGCTCTAATTATCTCTCTCTCTTTTTCTCTCTCTCTCTCTTTCTCTCTTTCTTTCTTTCTCTTGGAGGACCTGAGCCCTAGGACCATGCCTCAGAACTACCTGGCCTGATGACTCCCCAGTCCACCTGGCCATGCTGCTGCTCCAGTTTCAACTGTTCTGCCTGCGGCTATGGAACCCTGACCTGTTCACCGGACGTGCTACCTGTCCCAGACCTGCTGTTTTCAACTCTCTAGAGACAGGCAGGAGCGGTAGAGATACTCTGAATGATCGGCTATGAAAAGCCAACTGACATTTACTCCTGAGGTGCTGGCCTGTTGCACCCTCGACAACCACTGTAACTATTATTATTTGACCCTGCTGGTCATCTATGAACATTTGAACATCTTGGCCATGTTCTGTTATAATCTCCACCCGGCACAGCCAGAAGAGGACTGGCCACCCCTCATAGCCTGGTTCCTCTCTAGGTTTCTTCCTAGGTTTTGGCCTTTCTAGGGAGTTTTTCCTAGCCACCGTGCTTCTACACCTGCATTGCTTGCTGTTTGGGGTTTTAGGCTGGGTTTCTGTACAGCACTTTGTGACATCAGCTAATGTAAGAAGGGCTTTATAAATACATTTGATTGATTGAATGTTAGCTTGCTTAGCCTACAATGTGTATTAATGTTTGTATCTGTATTTAACTAGGCAAGTCAGTTAAGAACAAATTCTTATTTACGGTGACGGCCTACCCCGGACAACACTGGGCCAATTGTGCGCCGCCCTATGGGACTCCCAATCACGGCCGGTTGTGATACAGCCTGGATTCGAACCAGGGACTGTAGTGACGCCTCTTGCACTGAGACCGCTGCGCCACTCGGGGGATAAACGTAGTGGGAATGTTAGCTTGCAATGTTTTTACTCTGAGCACACCAAAAGTCTGTGCCCAGCCCTGTTGATATTTTACCAGGTAAGTTGACTGAGAACACATTCTCATTTACAGCAACGACCTGGGGAATAGTTACAGGGGAGAGGAAGGGGGATGAATGAGCCAATTGGAAGCTGGGGATGATTAGGTGACCATGATGGTATGAGGGGCAGATTGTGAATTTAGCCAGGACACCAGGGTTAACACCTCTACTCTTACGATAAGTGCCAAGGGATCTTTAGTGACCTCAGAGAGTCAGGACACCCGTTTAACGTCCCATCCGAAAGACGGCACCCTACACAGGGCAATGTCCCCAATCACTGCCCTGGGGTATTGGGATATTTTTTTTTAGACCAGAGTAAAGAGTGCCTCCTACTGGCCCTCCAACACCACTTCCAGCAGCATCTGGTCTCCCATCCAGGGACTGACCAGGACAAACCCTGCTTAGCTTCAGAAGCAAGACAGTAGTGGGATGCAGGTTGGTATTTACATAGTGAGCACCTGCCCCACCAAAGGTCTGTGCCCGGCCCTGTTGACACATAGTGAAACAGAGTAAGATAGAAGTAAGCCAGTGTTGATATGTTAAGTGCTCTCTATCTATCCTCTCTATCTATCCTCTGTCTATCCTATCTATCTATCCTCTCTATCTATCCTCTCTACCTATCCTCTCTATCTATCCTCTCTATCTATCCTCTCTATCTATCCTCTCTATCTATCCTCTCTATCTATCCTCTCTATCTATCCTCTCTATATATCCTCTCTATCTATCCTCTCTACCTATCCTCTCTATCTATCCTCTCTATCTATCCTCTCTATCTATCCTCTCTATCTATCCTCTCTATCTATCCTCTCTATATATCCTCTCTACCTATCCTCTCTATCTATCCTCTCTATCTATCCTCTCTATCTATCCTCTCTATCTATCCTCTCTATCTATCCTCTCTATCTATCCTCTCTATCTATCCTCTCTATCTATCCTCTCTATCTATCCTCTCTATATATCCTCTCTATCTATCCTCTCTATCTATCCTCTCTATCTATCCTCTCTATCTATCCTCTCTATATATCCTCTCTACCTATCCTCTCTATCTATCCTCTCTATCTATCCTCTCTATCTATCCTCTCTATCTATCCTCTCTATCTATCCTCTCTATCTATCCTCTCTATCTATCCTCTCTGTCCATTCTATCTATTCTCTCTGTCCATTCTCTCTATCTATTCTCGTTATATATTCTCGCTATATATTCTCTCTATCCATTCTCGTTATATATTCTCGCTAAATATTCGCACTATATATTCTCTCTAATGTTCTCTCTAACCGACTGGGAGGTTTATACCCCACTGGTTTGAAACTGAAACTGGGGCCGGTGTTCAGTCAATGATAGGCAGATAGTGAGTTTTCACATTGATCTGCCCAGCAGTGTACCAGGATAGAGGGGGTTTTCACATTAATCTGCCCAGCAGTATACCAGGATAGAGAGAGTTTTCACATTAATCTGCCCAGCAGTGTACCAGGATAGAGAGAGTTTTCACATTAATCTGCCCAGCAGTGTACCAGGATAGAGAGAGTTTTCACATTAATCTGCCCAGCAGTGTACCAGGATAGAGAGAGTTTTCACATTAATCTGCCCAGCAGTGTACCAGGATAGAGGGAGTTTTCACATTAATCTGCCCAGCAGTGTACCAGGATAGAGAGAGTTTTCACATTAATCTGCCCAGCAGTGTACCAGGATAGAGAGAGTTTTCACATTAATCTGCCCAGCAGTGTACCAGGATAGAGAGAGTTTTCACATTAATCTGCCCAGCAGTGTACCAGGATAGAGGGAGTTTTCACATTAATCTGCCCAGCAGTGTACCAGGATAGAGAGAGTTTTCGCATTGATCTGCCCAGCAGTGTACCAGGATAGAGAGAGTTTTCACATTGATCTGCCCAGCAGTGTACCAGGATAGAGAGAGTTTTCACATTAATCTGCCCAGCAGTGTACCAGGATAGAGAGAGTTTTCACATTAATCTGCCCAGCAGTGTACCAGGATAGAGAGAGTTTTCACATTGATCTGCCCAGCAGTGTACCAGGATAGAGAGAGTTTTCACATTGATCTGCCCAGCAGTGTACCCGGGTGGAGGGAGTTTTCACATTGATCTACCCAGCAGTGTAGCAGGATAGAGAGAGTTTTCACATTAATCTGCCCAGCAGTATACCCGGATAGAGGGAGTTGACACCTGATTTAGACCCTTCAACCATTCACGTCAGCTGTGACGTCAGACCTGGCTGAGCTAAAAACAATCCCGTTTTGATTTGACCGTTTATAAATCAGGGCCCGTATTTCTTCAAGCGTCTCAGAGTAAAACCTTGTTTTTAAGGTGCTGAGAATAGAGAACAGTGAAGAGTTACCAGCAGGTGTCTGTATAATAGAAAAGGGTAGTCAGTGGATCCTTGATATTTTTTTTAGGAGTTTAAAAGTTGTAAACAGATGATTTGACGTGTTGTTAACTTTGTGTTCAATGGAAAATGAAAGACGTTTCAAAACGTTGTATGAAACATTATGTTTTATAAATGTCTTCTGTGTCAAAACTATATAGAGTTGTTAAATGGGACTGACGAGAGTGTTTAAGTAACGCTAATATAACAACTCTTGCTTTTAACAACTACCAGAATGGGTTCAAATTAAAGGGTTGGCAAAGTATTCGTGCCAAAACGTTTTACCATTGCGACATTTTGATGTACAGTCAGAGTCACCGTTGTTGCCTTGAAGCGTGCCATAGAGTTCACAGCTGGCGATGCCTCATCGTGATTGGTTATTTCCCCTCAAAATCCATTGCAACATATCAATGTACGTCATGACTATCATTCCTCGAACTGTCATGAATACCAGCTGAGATCAACACCTCTGGAAACACGGACCAGAAAATCCACTATGAGCAATTGATTGAATAGCGGCCAAAGAACACTGGTGTAACTATCACAACTAGTAGTACGAGTCTAACGGACATGCGAGGTCACAGTGTGAGGTGGCTTTGAGACTGTCACAGTGTGCTATCATAAGAGCTGCTCTTAGTAACAGTGTGTGTGTGAGTGTGTGTGTGTGTGTGTGTGTGTTGTGTGTGTGTGTGTTGTGTGTGTGTGGCCAAATGGCAGCAGTCACGACATTAACAGGAAACTGAGTGACTTCACAGAAGTGATGAAATTCCCTGAATGACCATTCGCTTCCTCTCTCTCTGTCTCTGTCTCTCTCTCTCTGTCTCATCCTCCATCTCTCTCTCTCTGTCTCTCTTTGTCTCTCTCCTCTCTCTCTCTCTCTCTCTCAATTCAATTCAATTCAAGGGGCTTTATTGGCATGGGAAACATGTGTTAACATTGCCAAAGCAAGTGAGGTAGATATTATACAAAAGTGAAATAAACAATACAAATTAACAGTAAACATTACACATACAGAAGTTTCAAAACAATAAAGACATTACAAATGTTATATTATATATATACAGTGTTGTAACAATGTACAAATGGTTAAAGCACACAAGTTAAAATAAATAAGCATAAATATAGGTTGTATTTACAATGGTGTTTGTTCTTCACTGGTTGCCCTTTTCTTGTGGCAACAGGTCACAAATCTTGCTGCTGTGATGGCACACTGTGGAATTTCTCCCAGTAGATATGGGAGTTTATCAAAATTGGATTTGTTTTCAAATTCTTTGTGGATCTGTGTAATCTGAGGGAAATATGTCTCTCTAATATGGTCATACATTGGGCAGGAGGTTAGGAAGTGCAGCTCAGTTTCCACCTCATTTTGTGGGCAGTGTGCACATAGCCTGTCTTCTCTTGAGAGCCAGGTCTGCCTACGGCGGCCTTTCTCAATAGCAAGGCTATGCTCACTGAGTCTGTACATAGTCAAAGCTTTCCTTAAGTTTGGGTCAGTCTCTCTCTGTCTCACCCTCCATCTCTCCCTCTCTCTCGCTCTCTCTCTTTGTCTCTCTCTCTCTGTCTCTCTATCTGTCTCTGTCTCTCTCTGTCTCTGTCTCTCTCTCACCCTCCATCTCTCTCTCTCTCTGTCTCTCTCTCTCCTCCCTCTCTCTGTCTCTGTCTCTCTGTCTCACCCTCTATCTCTCTTTCCCTCTCTCTCCCTTTGTCTCTCTCCTCTCTCTCTGTCTCTCTCTCTCTGTCTCTCTCTTCCCCCTCTCTCTCTTTCTCTCCCCCCTCTCTCTCTTTCTCTCCTCCTCCCTCTCTATCTCTCTCAGTACAACATTTTCATTTGAACAGGTACCTGAACTCTTACATCCATTCAAGATTAACTTAACAATACACACACACACACACACACACACACACACACACACACACACACACACACACACACACACACACACACACACACACACACACACACACACACACACACACACACACACACACACACACACACACACACACACACACACACACACACACTGAAGGAAACACAAACACACCAATACACACACAGAAATATAGATGCTGTCACAGCGTCTCCATCTATAGACAAACAAAGCAGTGTGTTCCCAGAAACACATCTATACATAGTTCTGCATAATATGGGACAGTCCAATGTACACAAAGACACACACACGTCAGCGTGTCAGTAGGGTTGGTGTGTGCGTCAGACCTGGATTCAAATAGTATTTCAAATTACCTCAATTACATTCAAAGTAAGTATTCAGATATATTTATATTTGAAAAGACAATTTAATATTTTTATGTATTTAGATATACACTTGGAAAGTATTTGAAAAATTAAAATACACTCCCACACATTCCATTGTTTATACCAATTACTCAGGTGTGTGTGTGTGTGTATGTGTGTGTGTGAGTGTGTGTGTGTATGTGTGTGTGTGAGTGTGTGTGTGTGTTTGTGTTCCATCCAAATCCAATTGGCCCGTGTCTGCTCTTTGCTGTCTAGCTAGACATTTGCATCTTACTGACCCTCCAATGAGACTACTAGTGATAGAAAAACAATAGTCCCTTTATCTCTCTCTACAAACTGCTACCGGGGAAAGCTATTTACCAGTTCTAAGGAACTGTCCTTGCCTATGTGACATCACACATCTAGTGTTGCAAATCTGGTTTTGAACATTCCCAGAGGCAGCGGGAAATAAGAAGGAAATCTTGAATCCTCAAACCTGAATTTCTGGAAAACCAGGGAATTTTGTGAAACGGATAAAGCGGAATTTGTCCAATAAAAGCTCTCATTTTCTGTTGCAAAACGTTTTCCCTTTGAAACTGTTTGCTACGGTTTGAAATAATGACTACACCCCAGCTGACCACTGGTCTGCTTTAGGTGGGTAGTATGGTAGGGCCTGCTGCCGAATACTGGTCTGATGTAGGTGGGTAGTATGGTAGAGCCTGCTGCCGAATACTGGTCTGCTTTAGGTGGGTAGTATGGTAGGGCCTGCTGCCGAATACTGGTCTGCTTTAGGTGGGTAGTATGGTAGGGCCTGCTGCCGAATACTGGTCTGCTTTAGGTGGGTAGTATGGTAGGGCTTGCTGCCAAATACTGGTCTGCTTTAGGTGGGTAGTATGGTAGGACCTGCTGCCGAATACTGGTCTGCTTTAGGTGGGTGGTATGGTAGGGCCTGCTGCCGAATACTGGTCTGATGTAGGTGGGTAGTATGGTAGGGCCTGCTGCCGAATACTGGTCTGATGTAGGTGGGTGGTATGGTAGGGCCTGCTGCCGAATACTGGTCTGCTTTAGGTGGGTGGTATGGTAGGGCCTGGTGCCGAATACTGGTCTGATGTAGGTGGGTAGTATGGTAGGGCCTGCTGCCGAATACTGGTCTGCTTTAGGTGGGTAGTATGGTAGGGCCTGCTGCCGAATACTGGTCTGATGTAGGTGGGTGGTATGGTAGGGCCTGCTGCAGAATACTGGTCTGCTTTAGGTGGGTAGTATGGTAGGGCCTGCTGCCGAATACTGGTCTGATGTAGGTGGGTGGTATGGTAGGGCCTGCTGCCGAATACTGGTCTGCTTTAGGTGGGTAGTAAGGTAGGGCCTGCTGCCGAATACTGGTCTGCTTTAGGTGGGTAGTATGGTAGGGCCTGCTGCCGAATACTGGTCTGCTTTAGGTGGGTAGTATGGTAGGGCCTGCTGCCGAATACTGGTCTGCTTTAGGTGGGTAGTATGGTAGGGCCTGCTGCCTAATACTGGTCTGATGTAGGTGGGTGGTATGGTAGGGCCTGCTGCCGAATACTGGTCTGATGTAGGTGGGTAGTATGGTAGGGCCTGCTCCCGAATACTGGTCTGCTTTAGGTGGGTAGTATGGTAGGGCCTGCTGCCGAATACTGGTCTGCTTTAGGTGGGTAGTATGGTAGGGCCTGCTGCCGAATACTGGTCTGATGTAGGTGGGTAGTAAGGTAGGGCCTGCTGCCGAATACTGGTCTGCTTTAGGTGGGTAGTATGGTAGGGCCTGCTGCCGAATACTGGTCTGCTTTAGGTGGGTAGTATGGTAGGGCCTGCTGCCGAATACTGGTCTGCTTTAGGTGGGTGGTATGGTAGGGCCTGCTGCCGAATACTGGTCTGCTTTAGGTGGGTGGTATGGTAGGGCCTGCTGCCGAATACTGGTCTGATGTAGGTGGGTGGTATGGTAGGGCCTGCTGCCGAATACTGGTCTGCTTTAGGTGGGTGGTATGGTAGGGCCTGCTGCCGAATACTGGTCTGCTTTAGGTGGGTGGTATGGTAGGGCCTGCTGCCGAATACTGGTCTGATGTAGGTGGGTGGTATGGTAGGGCCTGCTGCCGAATACTGGTCTGCTTTAGGTGGGTGGTATGGTAGGGCCTGCTGCCGAATACTGGTCTGCTTTAGGTGGGTAGTATGGTAGGGCCTGCTGCCGAATACTGGTCTGCTTTAGGTGGGTAGTATGGTAGGGCCTGCTGCCGAATACTGGTCTGCTTTAGGTGGGTAGTATGGTAGGGCCTGCTGCCGAATACTGGTCTGCTTTAGGTGGGTAGTATGGTAGGGCCTGCTGCCGAATACTGGTCTGATGTAGGTGGGTGGTATGGTAGGGTCTGCTAGATGGCTCTGGTTGGCTTGGCTACTAGATGTAGATGGGTCTGGTTGGCTGGGCTACTAGAGGTAGATGGCTCTGGTTGGCTGGGCTACTAGAGGTAGATGGCTCTGGTTGGCTGGGCTACTAGAGGTAGATGGGTCTGGTTGGCTGGGCTACTTTGTTCTCTCCTTCTATCTCTCTATTTATCTTTGTTATTTCTTTTTATCTCTCTTTGTATCTCTTTTTCTATCTCTCTTTCCCTCTTATCACTTTATATCTAGACTTTGAATGATGAATTGAAATGGAATGGACTTCTTGATAACTACAAAAGGACAAAAGCAGCAGGTAATAATGTGAGTGAACGAGAAGGTAAATGACCCAACTCATGTTATTCACAGAGTTCAAAATTTATTCAACCAGTTGAATTAACCTGTTGTACAGGTTAGCATGCCAACAACTGTTTGTCACAACTCCTCCAGTCCACCTTAACAGTCTGATACAGATCACGTCCTCCCTGACCACCTTAACACCTCACCAAACCTCACAGTTAAACTCCTCCAGTCCACCTTAACAGGCTTATACAGATCACATGGTTCCCTGACCACCTTAACCCCCTCACCAACCCTCACAGTTAAACTCCTCCAGTCCACCTTAACAGTCTGATACAGATCACGTCCTCCCTGACCACCTTAACACCTCACCAAACCTCACAGTTAAACTCCTCCAGTCCACCTTAACAGGCTTATACAGATCACATGGTTCCCTGACCACCTTAACCCCCTCACCAACCCTCACAGTTAAACTCCTCCAGTCCACCTTAACAGGCTGATACAGATCACACCCTC